>NW_015151585.1:166678-211090 GCF_000732505.1 Cyprinodon variegatus
AAGGAAGGAAGGAAGGAAGGAAGGAAGGAAGGAAGGAAGGAAGGAAGGAAGGAAGGAAGGAGCTTATAAAAACATTCTCAGAAACTGAAACATTTAGTAAGCTGTGTGGAAAGACCTGGAAGTGTGACAGCTCCATCGTTAAAAGTTCACAAATATAAACCTCGAGAAAGATCTTGTGATTGAGTCCATAAATAGCACCATCATCAACAGATTGTGAAAAACTCTTAGGATAAAATTACTGTCACTGTTTGATGACATGAAGAGGCTTTGGAAAAGCAGAGAAAAGTTATTTCTACTTCCTTATTCAATGTGGTTTTTAAAATTATTTTTTTTTTTGTGTGTGTTTTGGAAAAGCTGCAAGGAGTATAAAAGCTATGAGCACACATGCTCCAAGTATAAAACAAGCTTTAGAGGGAATTTCAGTGTTGCCATCATCCAATATAGGGAGCCACTGCTGATTCATAAGCAGAGCCTTACTGGTATTTGCAAGAGAAGTAATGCCTGAGTAGAGCACTAATCTCTATTCACTGGATTGCTGATAGTCCAGAAAAATGTGAACCCACTGGCCGCCATATTGGTATTCCTCACTCCCCTGAAGATGCGGCATCTAATGTGCATGCAAAACCAAGCAGTTTGCCGGCTGAGGGAAGACGTTTCACAGGCAATTTCACAGTCCGTGGAAAGCCATATATACGCTGATGTATCCTATAGTATAGTATGTAGCGTAACATTAGTCTGGCTATCTCAGACTGACTCGAAGATATTGACTGAGTTAACCATCGATATTGTGTCTAATAGAAAACAGAAAGCAGAGTAAATATAAATAATTCACTGTGAAAAGTCAATATAGTAATTCTTTATGTGATTGACCTGTCTTTTTTGTAGTATCTGTTGCATTTCTCATTTGAAAAGTTGTGCTGTAATATATTGCATGTTATATTGACGGAAAAAACGCAAATCAAACATTTTTAAAGGCTAATGCAGACACAGCATAAAAGTATATGGCATCATGCATGCACAACTTGAAAATGGGAAAATACTATAGCATTAACAGACGTGTACTTGTAATTCAGTCTTGATGTGAAATCTTGAAATTAAATGTAAAAATTAATTACCACAACAATTTCAACAATACATGTATATTACACATACATCAATGTAACACTTTTGGCACATCTGTATTATTGTGCTCCATAAACATAAATTTTATTGTGATGGATTTGTATAATGTTATATTATATGATTTATAGACTTCTTAGTTACAGTAATCTACTTATGCTATGAAGCAGCCAGTGTGCGTCCAAGTGATGAATTTATCTTTATTTTAAAAGTCTTAAGTGCCCCTGAAAATGATATCATCGTTGTTCGATGCTGTAGCGCACGTATTGTTTGCATTGTGACCGGTCTAACTAGGGAGTACCAATATGGCGGGCTGTGGCTTCACTCCACCACGTACTACCACCGGGCTGTCAGCAATCCAGTGAATAAATAGAGATCAATGGAGTAGAGGGGCATGCTTGAACAGAAACTTGAATTGATCAAGGGGTCAAGTTTGGTCAGGGACTTTTTAAACTTCAAGGCGACAAGGATGCAGAATGCATTTGATGTCACTCTATTTAGAAATATAAAACACTTGATAAGCTTTTTAAGTTATCACCAATATATTTAGCCGTGCTGCAAGGTGGAGCAGCAAAAGATGAGGAAGATGAGAAAAGTGGAGAGCATTACACAAAGCATTGCAAGACATGATAGAAAAAGACATGTTAACAATAATCAGGCTAGAGTGCCTTTGTGTGTTAATGCCTTTCATAGAGCCAAGCTTTAACATTCCTCTGAGAGTAACCTGAAGCCCCTGTTTAAAAGCACCACTAACGGCTCGCTCTCCCACCGCTGATCGTTACCATCCACTTTATTGAAACGAAGCATACCAGAGTGACATTTCTGTCCTTCACATAGCTTCACATCTCTATACAATGAAAAATATTAGTATTTTGCACTAATATCTTTTATTAGTGTAAATCATTGATCTTTTTTTTTTTAGTAACTCAATTGGTTCCCATTTAATAATGTATAAGATTTTGTTTATTTTATCAGTTTAGCTAAAAATATAATTATGTATCACTTTTTTAACTTGGCATATTGTAATAAATATCTATTTATCCCTTCATGCTATGAAAATATCTTCAGCAAACTCCGGTACTTAAGCACATGGCTGCTTATGAATCGTTAGTTTGATCGATAATATCAGTCAATTTTAGATTTATTTATAAATTTGCATCCCTACTGTATCAAAAACAGCATTAAAATGATTGAGGGAAATGTGGACTTTGTTACCTCTTGGGCATCCCTGGCTGCCTTGGCGTCATCTTCATTGTAGCGGTTGCAGTTGTACCTGAAAGCATCAGTAGTTACAGGATATTTACCTGGATATTTCTATCAAAGTTTTAAATTAACTCAAATGGAGGGTAGTCCAGTGTCTGCACTCCTTGCATTATGACATGATCAAATGGGCTAAACTGTTGTTTCATATGGGGCTAAGGGCTGGTTATACTCCCCGCAGCAGTGTATCGCAGTGAGCTTGACGCAGACATTTTTGATCTATGCTCAATTTAGAGCGTGGTCTGCACTGTAAGTCTAGATACGGCCGAGGCGGAGAGGAAGTGGGGGCAAGTTTTGTCCGACAACGGAGGGACATGAAGGGACATAGCGGGGATCCAGCTGGAAAAAGGGTCCCGGGGTTCTCGCGTGCCTCGATCTTCTAGCTGGTCCATCTTCACGAGTCGTTTTCCACAATTTCAGTCATAAAAACAAAACAGGCCAGCCTCCTGTCTAAGGTCACCTACAATTTGGGAGAGGTGCAGCAGCATGTCTGCGGAGGGGGCGGGGACGTCTTTTTGTTCACTGCGACACCTATGCAGATGACTTAGTTTCGAAGTATAAATCAGCCTTTAGAGAATGGAAACTTTCTGATTTATGAATTTTCCATTGTTATACCAGGAATCACATTTAAACAAACATATTATGCATATTTAATAATGTACAAAACGATGACTTAAGTTCTTACCAGGCAGAGCCGTGAGGTTCCCATGGGCCCAAGCAGACCCAACAGAACTCAGCTTTGCAGTTCTGATTGCGGCAAACCATGTGGTTGCAGCCGCCGTCCTTCTCAATGGTCACATGGCATTTGGGGCACTCCTGTAAAGGTAAGGTGAGCATTGTGTTGTAGTTCGGCTGGAGAACAGGCATTTAATCAGAAAAGTACTTCTTACTGGCTGTATACCTTGGTGTTTGCTGCAATCCAGTTGGAGGTTTCACTGTCATCATCGCATTTCTTAATCCATTTTCTCAGCCACTGAAAATTAAACATATAAAAGCACAAATAAGAAAATGCAGTTTTGATTAAGTGCTGGAATCTTGCACAAGATAATCTTTTATGAATTTATTGTTGCATTGTCATTCACCATACCTTACACTTCACAGGGTCATGCCAGTTCTCTCCACAGTTGAAACTGCGAAAACAACACGTCTATCAACCATAATTTTAAAAACATAACAAGCGGCAAATCTGTGACAGTGTACCAACCAGAACTGGCGGCCACACTTGCATCTCACTGGCTTGGCATCTGGATATTGGACTTTGACAACATGATGGCAGTCCGGTGCAGGGCACCACTTTAACAGTCGATTGCACTTTAAAGAGAAGTTAGAATAAGATTTTTTTTAAGTTTGTCTTATAAATAGTAACTTAAACGATTACTTTAAACTTTAGCCAAATCACGCTACAAAGGATAAAATCTGAGTCAAGTTGCATAAAGCTTGGTACAAACGTAGTGATGTGGTTATTTAGTATAAAGGCTATTCAGAATACATTTGAGAGGGAAAAAAAAAAAGAGATTCAAAAAGAAGTTATGAAGCTTTTAAACTAAGGGAAAGGTAAATGCTAGAGGACATACAAATCCACAGTTTCAAACAATAATGACTAACAAATATAATACATTATGCATTTGTTTGCATTAATCAACTCCTGGTATTTTTAGGCTAACCAAATCCTTCAATATCAACGTAGGCTCACTGCTTGTTATCACTTGTTGCACTACATGTGGCAGATATTCTTCACGTGAACAAGATTCAAGAGGGTCTAATTGTGTTGTTGATGCTTTTTGATTTTAATTTTTCCCCCTTCTTCATTTCCTTTAATTTTTCTCTTCTTTTTAGTCATTTTATTTTTTCCTGTCAAAAACATTCTTTCCATTTTATATCAAACAACAAAGCTTACCTCTACAAAACTATTTGTGATTAAATGCTGGTACTTCAACTTGACTTTTGAATCTGTTATGAGGCGCCTGCGGAAACATAGAATAATAAAATATTTTACATTTAAAAAAATAAAGAAAGGTTGTACATTGAATACACCAACATACACACATATATATTTTTGAAGAAGTGGTTGCAAAGTTTATTAGCAAATTATGATTTAAACTGTGAAATATTTGGACACATTAGCATGCTTGGCTGCTCACTAGTAGTGAAACACTGCTGGATTCTTTTCAAGGAAAGTCCAAAAAACTCGTCATAAAATCAAAGACGGCATAAGAGCCAACACAGTGGCTTTATCAAACTTCAGTGATCCTTATTAATAAAAAAGAAAAATTTAAATACATGGAAACAGATAAAAGATGGACACAATCATAAGACTATATCCGTGCCAGAGCAAAAAGTAGTGATCGTCTGTCCAAAAGGTCAGTTAACCAAGTGCAATATAAAGTCCACTATACAGTTCCCACTCTGCATAGAGGGTAGGGCGGACATTCGGACACAGCATATGTTTACAGAAATCAAAATAAAGCGAACATAGAGTTACTGGAGGAAGATGTATGAAGAAGTTTCATTCATGTGCTTATATGCTTATATGCATCTTTTGATACTTATAATGCTGGAAGGTTTATATTTAAGGTAGACTAAAAAATTGCAAGTGCTGAGTGAACCACTTGAAATTGAATAGAAATGATTTCATCAGACAAAGACAAAATAAGCAAAAGGGGGAAAGCAAAAAAACACAGAGGAAAGATTCTGTTTAGAAGAGGCTTGAAGAACAGGCTAGATATGATTTTATCTTTTGACAAACATCCTTATGATTGTCCTCAAATTGGGGTGGCAATTTGAGACCTCTCCCTGATCCACAGTAAACAGAGATGTGCATAAACACAATGACAGTTCCTTATAGTGCTGTAAAGATCTGTCTGCACCCACAGACATGTCAAAATCAGAGTTTGATTTTGTCATTTCAGAACTAGTGCAAAGGTGCAAGACAATTATCAAATACTTTTGTGCCAGTTACTATTTCCTATTACATCAGATTTATTTTAGGCTTATTCTATTGCTTAGGAAACATTAACACTTGTTAAATAAAAAGCTAACACAAAGAGCTGTGGATTATAATTTCTCTAATCATAATGTTCTAAAGAAAATCTATCTACAACTTCAATAAAAAGGCAAAACTTTGCACACAATGTCATATTTTAATATTACCAGCTACTTTGCCTGATTTTAAAATTGATATTAATTTTACTTAGGAAACATCAAGTACATCAAACTATTAAGTCTGTAGTGATGTAGTTTATTAGCTACATCATGAAGTCATAAGCTACATGTAATGACCACTACTGAATAAAAATCAATAATTAAAATGACCAATGTACTCACATGACTGTGTTGTCATCAACCAAAATGTCACAACTATGAGCAGGACAAGAAATGGTCTGAGAAGGAAGCATAGGAGGAAAATCATTAGTAGGCATCAAAAACCATAAAGATCATTTTAACGATCAAAGGCGATATCAACTTTATTAGATGTATTGTTTTATCTAACAGAGTAGAGATACTTTAATTCTATTAAACAGTCTTTAAATATGCATCCTTGATGCATAAAACATTAAAAAATCAACAAAAATAAAATTAGTTGCATAAAAACAGGGCATCTTGAAAGTATTTTATTTTCTTTTAAGTATATCCATCAAAGAAACTGTGGTAAAATCAATGTTCTTTTATTTCTGCTCAACTGTACTAAAAATGTAATAATTAAATTCAGCATCTCTAATCAAAAAAGAGAAAGTAGTATTAGCTAAAGAAATTGGTATACTAATCTCTGATAAGAAAGGCTTGATCAGTCAATCTCAAAAAATGCATTTTAAAATGGTACCTGTCCCATTCCTTCTTCTATGATTTTGGTAGTCAAATAATCCCCCCAGCACTGCATGCAGAACTTGTGTCCACACTCCAGGCCTGTAAAGTACTGAGAAAAAAAATAAAAGAAATTCAACAGTTAAAACATGTAACATTAGGCTACCTTCACACAGCAACTCTTGATGCTCGGTTCTGATTTTTTTGCTGCAATCTTTTTTAATTTTTCTATTTCTGCTTCACTTGCACATAAATGTATCTGCCATCAGACTTCTGCCTAAACTGTTCAAGAAATCTAAGGGAGCAATGTGTGCAGAAGAATGTAGGTACCACACAGCAGCTAACTGTCAATAAAGCCACAAACCATTTAAAATACATAAGGTGCCAGTGTCTGTGCCTTTACTGGACTTTTGGGCAAACAGAACTTTATCATTATCATGACCACATCATAGTGATATGAAAGAAGAGGAAAATTAGCATCCAACAATGAACAACAGCCTTTATTATAGCAGTTTCTGCTACTTAGAGCTGAATGGTTTTCCAAAAAATATATCAAAATTGTGCTTTTTTTGTAGCCTAAATTGTGATTGAAATTATATTTTGATTCTTCTTTGGGCTAACCAAAAGCATGAAGAGGTTTTACACTGGGCTTTCATTATTTTCATGACCTTGAAAGCTTGCTTATTTAGAGTGAATTATTGCAGGATTTTACTGGTACTGCTGAGTAGAAATGGTCTTACTTATTGACATGAATCTGTGTGCTAGCTGCTACTCTCTTCCCTTAACTTAGCGCCCGCTACAAGGGCTGGAGTGAGTGAGAAAGTTAGTGCCTTACTCATCTTAAATGTAACTTGACAAAATTGAATGCATCCGCAGTTTGAAAATTTTGTTCTCTAAAATTGGGATTATATTTTAAATACAATCAAATTGTATTATGTCTGATATGACCGCATATGCCTTCTATATGAGAGTGGCCTGAGAGGCTCATTATGCTTGAAATTTTGTGAGAAAAATGAGCCGCCCGCCCGTCAACGCGTCTGCAGCATTTATACTATGCTTTTTCACAAGATGCAAGCTGACACCACCACACTACACGAGGAAGTACAAAACACAGCCGTATACAACTTTACCAAAGCCTCATCATGCTATTTGAGAGGGACAGTCATTTATTTCCTGAAGTTTTTTCCCCTCAATGTGTTGATAGTGGTGATATTTAAGAGCAAAATCATGGGACATCTGTAGATGATTACATTTACGAACCCTTGCCAGCGCAAGCTCCTGCTGTACGGTTTTCTGTATGGCTCTGTCCGCGTAGTTACAAGTTTTCCTAGGTGCTCCAGGTGGAAATTCTGTCCGCACAGATTCCACGCGGAGGGGTATGGGGCCCAAAATTATGTAATATGGCCGCGCAAACCCCGTGAAAGATTTCAGCATAAATCAAGCTTAAGTCATTAACAAGAGGCAAACTGTTCAGAAAAAAACTGTTCTTAAAAATGTAAAGTTATGCCAAAATAAATAACATTTATAATAATTTAGATCAAAACGGAGTGGAAGTGGAAATTATTTGTTAACATCTTAAAACAAATGACAAAATGAATCTTTTTAAGAAAAAGGTTGTTTGTAACTCACACTACTAGCACTTAATATTGATTCAATTTCCATAAAAGCTTGGCTTTGGCAGAAAAAATTCTCATTTGTATTTACTCCTTTATTAAGCTAGCAAACCACACTGAGGTAAATAGGAGTGAAATCCTAAATATATTCATTGCCTTTTAGGGTTTCAGAGGTTCCGTTAACATTATTAGGACAGTCAGTTCATGTTATCCATCCATCCATCCATCCATCTTCTTCCACTTAGCCGGGGTCGGGTCGCGGGGGTAGCAGCTTCAGTAGGGAGGCCCAACCTCTTGGGCCAGCTCCTCTGGGGAAAATCCCAAGGTGCTCCCAGGCCAGCCGAGAAACATAGTGCCTTCAGCGTGCCCTGGATCTCCCCCTGGGCTTCCCCCCAGTGGGACATGCCAGGAAAACCTCACCAGGGAGAAGTCCAGGATGCATCCTAATCAGATGCCCGAGCCACTGCAACTGGCTCCTCTTAATGTGGAGGAGCAGCAGCTCTACTCCGAGTCCTCCCCAGATGACTGAACTCCTCCCCCTATCTCTAAGGGAGAGCCCAGACACACTATGGAGTAAACTCCTTTCAGTCGCTTGTATGAGGAACCTGGCAGTTCATATCTCTGACAAACTAAATGTTTTCATATTTTGGTACCTGTGCATATACTCAAACACAGGAACAAAGTTTTTCATGTATTCCACTACAAAGAAGGGCTAGCAATGAGAAGAAATTATGCATTATGTCAGAATCCTCCCTAAATCTTAAGATTTTTCTTTTTACTGTTTTAAATTAGAGAACATCACCTCCACTGACAAATTGGTGTAAGGATGACTAGTATTGATTTAGAAAATGCACCCATTTCTTGACCAATTCAAGTATTCACATTAAAACAAAACATATTTCCAGCTCTTATTTGGGATAATAAATTTATAAACAACATTATTACAGTTGGATTGGTCATAATGCTACTTTAAAGTTTGTGGTAGACTTTAGTGCTGGAGCAGATGTTCTTTGGAGGATTTAGAGTTAAATAAATCTTAGGCTTGGTTTCCTCTCATCTTCTCAGATGAAACAGAAGCTTAAGATTGTCCTTAGTTGAGTAGCTGGTTCATAAACACTGATTAAATACAGTAGCCATCTTACTTAAAACTTTCCACTTGACCGGAATACCACTCATTTTTGCTTTTTAGAGATAACCACAGTTTTTCAAGCTGATTTTGCAGGTTATTAGTGAAGCAAACTGCTTGGGTAGAGGAAGCCATTTGGCTGGTTTACAGACATGGTGCTTATAGCTAATTAAGGCCAAGTCCACACAAAACCAAACATGGTACATTTTCATAAAAGGCTTGGAAAAACGATGTGCCCACACAGGTGTACACAGCACCAATAATGACCCAACTGTACATATGCTTGGCCCTTTAGAGGCCATTAGTCACTCCCACAAAATCACTGACAAACCACTACGCATGTGCAGACATCTCATGCGAGGCAAACACAACAAAATGACGACAAACAGACATGTGTTACAAAAAGGGCTAAAGCTATGACGTAACTGTTAAGGCCAATTTATGCTTGTGACGCATAACCTCTGCAACCGTAAAATCTGCCTCTGTGCGCGACCACGCACCCCAGCAGAGGTTCTGCAACCGTCGTCGCACACATAAAAAAAATCCTGACTATGCGTCGGACGGTCGCAAACCCACACAGACCTCAAGCAGAAGTGCGCAGACAAAAAGCAGTTGTGATTGGTCCTTGGTACACCTTTCAGGCTGTCTGTGTGGTCATCCTTCTCAATTCGGTGCCGGGACGCACCATTTTTAAATAACCGAGGAACAACTATAATGGACAACTACGACAAAAGGTTAATTGTCGAGGTTCGGAAGTACAACCACTTGTATGATGCCTCAGACATTCGCGATTTCTCGAATAGTTTCCCTCTTGCGCTTAGGCGGGAAACTGCTGTGCGTCCCTAGAAATTCCAGACCAACGGTGCAGAAGCAGCAAAACTGGTGTGCGACCAGACCCAAGCGACATTTGATGTGTGCGGTTGCAGAAGTCTAATCTGCCTTTTGGAAAACGGATGTACGCACTGAAACATCAAACTGATCATTTCAAAGTTTTCCGCTCTGAGATCTGGTTTCTAAAATTGATGGTCACCCAAAAAGACAGACTCGTTTGGATGGACAGCCTAAAATCACCTTTGTACAAATACCTAATCTTGTCTCTGTTATATTTGTCTGTAGTGATTTAGATACAGGTCCTCTTAATTTATCAATATAAAACACGGTACCTTTCTGACATACTTGGTTTTGTCCGCAATTTAAAATAAAACAAGCACCTAATACTAGGATTTTGAAGTACATCAACCGACATTGAAAATAAACTGCTTCATATTTGCATAAATGTGTTAGAAACAAAATAATTTCAAAATCAACAAATGCTTTCAAATCGTGAACAATTGCCTGCCTTACAACCAAACAAAGTGTATTTGAATAATAAAATGGCTTTCTACCATTTTGTTTTAACTGTTACTGGAACAAAGTTCGGATATTTTTTTGGATGTATTTATTTTATCCAACAAATGCTTCTAATCTTTTATATGGTGATTCTAAAAAAATAAAGCAAGATAAATGCATCTTAATCAAAAAAAAATATTAGGTTAGGAAATATTATTTAATACTTCACTCAAAATATTCCACATCTAAAAAGGTGGAATTCAGCACAGTGCTGATTCAGCTATGCAACTCACCGAGTTGGGGAAATTTAGGTAGCAGATCTGACAAGGCATGTCTTGTGCCGCTGATCTAGTGTTCATTGGAGCACGGATCCGAGGCTTCTTGCTGGGGTTGATCACATGACACTCCGAGAAAAGCTTGTCCAGATTACCATCAAAGTATCTGTGATATTCAAACAAAAGACAGAGTTACAAAACATGTAAACATTCATGTTCAAGGAGTGCCTCTGTCATTCTTTATTTCTTGGCACCAAGTAACACCACAGCAGCAAATGGTCAGAGTAAATCACAGATTCCTACCTTTCCATAAGCTTTTCTTTATCCCAGTTGAAGTGGCTGAGAAGAATGCGCGTTATTGTTGCAGGATTCTAAAGGAGAGAAAAAAAGTGTTTTTACATTTAGGTTTTTCTGTTAATCAAAATGTTTATAATAAAGCAAGCTTCATTAAAAAAAAGGCCAAAAAACATTTGCAGGGATTCGATTTCGCAATATTAAAGATAAACAGTACTAATGTTGTTTATCTTAAGTGTCTTTAAAAAATATGTGCTGATAAAAACACAACTCCAAACTGTGAAGAACACCACCTTGGGCAGTCAGCAGTTCGAACACATTTAGAGAATTTCCATCATATTGTTTATATAAACAATACTTTTTAGACTAGAACCAGTGCAACTAATGCAACATTAACCATTAGTTGTTTCTTGACACTCAGTATAAACTACTAGTTATAACAGACGTGGGGCTTTGTTGATTATAATAGAAAATCCCTTTATTGTCCCATAATAGGGAAATCACAGGGCATTACTTTAGTCAAGTGTGTGGTATTACTTCTCAAGACAAAGATTACTTACATTTAGCAGCATTGTCCAAAAATTAACTAAATTATTTTTCACCAGAATATTCTACCAGCATGATGACACAAATACAGCTATCCTGTTGAAGCAAAACTAATACTGTAATCATTTGACATACTGACACTTGTAATGTTGCCTTTCACACACATTAATCTGAAAACATCTAAGATGAAGATGGCAGACATTAAACACTTCTCTCAAAAGTATCACAACATATAAACATTAAAGTTGTCAAAGCTGGGCCAGCTGCGGCGGCAACAAAAAAACTATAATTGTTCAGCACTGCAGTTTTCTGTCCTGATATTTATCAAAATATTATTTGTTACAATCCAAATTTTAGATGCCTTGTCAAATGTGACCATTTTTGGATGCAAATTAGAGAGTGGGGATCAGTAATTTATCAGGGATTGAGTTTTATGTTGATCTGAAGATATATTATGGGTCTCCTGTCTCTGTATGCCGCGTAGGGACAACTAAAACTTTGTTCAAGGTTGATTTCTGCTAATTTACTCAGTGGCTCTCGCATTTCTCAGATTTTCCATATAATACCTTCTAAAAACCCTAAAAACAAAACCACAAGCCCTTTTTCCCCTTCAACAGACCAAAATGTATGATTAGGGAGCATCACCTTAATCCAGTAGGAAACCTTAAAGATTGAAGCCGTGTCCGATTGTCCGCACAAATCCCTGTGTAGGGCACTATATAGTGGTTAGGACATGTTAAATGAGTGTTCAAACATCGAGTAGATCAAAATGTAGTGGAGTCGATATTTCCCACAATGCACCTTGAAAAATAGTGAGAACCCATGGTCATTAGACGATCAGATATACCTCGGAGAGCTCTCCTTGCAAGACTGGCAAAAAATAACAAAGAAGGGCTCATGCACCGTGTGGGAAGGCGGAGTTACATGATCAACAAGGGGCGGAAAGTAGTGATCATCTGTTGGAACGGTCAGGTAACTGATTTCACTATAGGGTCCACTACATAGTCCCTGCTTTATATAGTTATTGAGGAATTTAGGGGTTAGAGCGGACATTCTTAAGCAGCCTGAGACATTCTATGAATCACCTACAATCTGTATGTCATTAATATTTTTCAAATAGATGCTGTATTTCATCAAACGCGATGTCTCTGAAAAAACAAGAAAGAAAATTTCAAACAGCAAAAAGTGTCTGCTCATTTTACTGTTGAACTGCTTTTCTCTCCATCTCCACATTTCCAGGTTTTAAAATAGTTAAATGTCAGATATCCTAATAAATGTAGTTTCCACTATGTACTTTTATATTAAAGGAGAAATTCCATTATTCAAAACTATTGCCATACTGGGCTGCTATTTATATTTGCAATTCATCTTCTGATAATTGTTAACATGAAAGCATGGTATGGGAATGCCCTCTGATTTGATCAATCAGTACAATGAGAGCACTCTGGCTCTTCAAACTTTCCTAAACTAACATAAGTTTAGGAAACTGAATGAATTGTTTGAGTAAATCGAACTGTATAAAGCCTCTGAAAATAGGCTTTATTTTTTTTTTTCTTTAAATTTATAATAAAATGTAAAAAATATTACATTCCCCAGGAATTTTTTACATAAATTTAAGTATAAAATGAATATTTCTTTATTCACTTATTCTTTATTTTGGAATATTTTCTTCACTGGTGAAATACACGTGTTCTTAAATGCTATTTGAAATCAGCAAAGGACTAGGAAAATAATATAGTAATTGATGAAAAACAAGAAAATGTCCAATGTTTGATTCTGTAGTTTAAAATTTCCCCTTTACCAATTCCTAGCGCAACTGTTCGCACATATTGCCATTTCATCCTGTTAACCCAAACATATAAACAAGCCGTTATATACCTTTATAGAAGGGGTGGACAATAATTCAAAAACAATACATACATCACAATATAATCATATTAAATAATGAGGATATGGCACTTCTGATATTTCAAGATGCATTACAGTCTATGATTACCATATTTTATTAACGGACTGAGGTTCCAGGTTTTATGTAGTTTTATGTGTTTTTAAAACAAATATTTCTAAGATGTAATACTGGATGAGTTTTATAAACATGGTAAAATAATTGTCCAAAGTTTGTACAGGATTCTACTGTGGCCATACATGGCAGTCTTCCCGAGTCCTTTATCTTTTATACAACTATCAAAAAAATATATTTTGTCGACTAAAATTAAGAAACATATTGTGATCTAAGATTTGCCATATCATCCACTAAACTACTTTGCATAGCTCTTAGTATATCTTGTTTTGCAGATAAGCATTTACAAGACTCATGTAGATCAATAGTCACAATATAAAATATACATGTTTGTCTAAAAACCTCTGTAACACGGTCAAATCCATTTCCACTAGGTGATAAAATTAACTCCTGTGAAAGTTTATAACCTCTGATTGATATTACAAGGACTTTAAACAAAAATGCAGAACCAGAGCAAAACTAGAAATATGAAAAGCAGCAATGAACAACAATGAACATCACTGACTTTGTTTTGGTTTGAATTTGTATTTCATAAGAAAAATAACATTAACATAGGTTATTCTGCACAATATCGTATGTAACATAATGTAAATTACTGCTTTAATGTTATTAACTGAAACTGTATCAAAGAATAGTTATCTTTTTGTCAGAAAATGATATTGAGCCCATAAAAAAAGATTGTAATGAATAATCCACAGCTTTTTAATAGCCATGTCCGGAAAGGATAAGATGTCATTCGGAAGGGAAAGGAAAGATCCCTTTATATCCCCACAGTGGGGAAATTTGTCTGATGAGTTAACTCATCCCTAAGGGATGTGAAGTGCTGCCCCACTTTGTAGAACATGGGGAGCAATCCAGGGTTAATGGTCTTGTTTAAGGACCTACAGTGACAAGTGTGAAATTTGCAGCCTTTCCAGGTGGCCTCTCCATGTGTATATTCTTTATGTATGTCTAGCCAAGTTATTCCGACATTTTGTTCCAACTATTTTTAATAATTCCAAGCAATACATTGTCAGTACTTGAATCATTACGTTTGAATATTAATACTATCCAAAAGAAAGCACTTACATTTCTACAGCATGAAAATGTCAAAAGGGCCAGTATTGTATGGAAAGAAGGCATGCATTGTCACCTTTAACATATGTCAAGCTACGTGTGACCTATGTTATGAACCACAAATTAAAACGCCAGGTTACGGTAATAGAAAACTGAATGGTTAATTAATTAAGATAATTTTTCCCTCTATAAACTTAAATGAACCTAAGAGAGGAAATGGAGGCCTCAGTTGGCTCCGTGCTACTGCCAAGCTAATGCGAGACGGTTGGAGACGGTTGTTTCACAAACAACTTTGATAAATACTGGTATTTAATGAGCATTTAATCACATTGGAAATGCTCGTTCTCCATTATTTAACAAATATAGCTGATAACTTGCTAACTTACACAATGTCCAACTACCTCTTGGACAAACATCAAAATACTATGGCGGTAGTTAATGTGCACTACATAAAAAAGGGTCACATTTCAATTGATTAGTTAATCTCAATCTTTGCCTCGAAGAAGCTCACACCTAATGTTAACTAAATCTGCAATTCAAAACGATGTGCTTCTTCAGCTAGCATGGCTTTAGAGGATGGCTAAGTAGCAAGTAGGCTAACATTAGCTTAGCAATCGTAGCTGCCAACTTCTCAATGGGGATTAGACTACTTCCTGTAACCAAACTTCTATTTTAATTTATAGATTTAAAGCCATTTATTAAAATTTTCCATCAAACTAAAAATAGTAAAAAGAAGCAGAAACTTATAATAATTGAAAAAATATTTTTTAACATGTATTAATCTTCTGAATCTGTTACCTTTTACTAAGTTAACCACTACAAGGCTAGCTGCTAACGGCTATCGTCCGTGGCCTGTTAATGCTTCACAAAATCATGAACCCCGGTCTTTCCTGACGATGGTGCTCCACAATACCTACCTGGATGACCTCGTTGACCTCCCTGATACACTCCACCATATGCTGGAGGATCTGTTCGGCAGTTAAAACCTCGAAACGGTAGTCCTCCTCCTCTTCCTCCCCAGGACCGTGGCCACCTACACCAGTTTCGCCGCCCTCATCTCGCTCCCCACCGGCTACCACCGGATCAACCAACTCCACATCCCCGAGCTCCAGGGTGTCGTCGTCGGGCTCCACTTCGCCGCTGTCCTCGCTACATTCGTCTTCGTCGTCGTATTCATAGTTATAGCCCTCGTCTGAGTCCATCCCTAGGGTGTTTACCGTCTTACGACGAGTACACCTCGAGGTTGAAAACACCAGATATTGATGGCGGAACAATACGAAAACCAAAATTATCCGAGCCTGTTTTTCAGCTGCAGCGAAAATGACAACAAAACGTCGCAGCTGCTAAGCCAACAAAGAGGAGCAGCGTCACCAACTGACGACGGCCTTACGTCAGACAAACTAGAAAATTAAATGTGAAGAGATATGCAGTATTTTTATCTGAACCAAAGATTACTTTATGAATATATGTATATATATATATATATATATATATATACAATATGTTATCATATATATTATTATATATATAATAATATATGTATAATTATTATATATTATCATATATATATAATATTTATTATTATTATTATTATTATTATTATTATTATTATTATTTATTTTTAATTTTTTTGTACCAAAATTAAAAGATGAAAAAATGCTTCTGAGATCATTTTCAACCTATTTACTTCTTAGAAATGCCTCTGAAACTTGAAACTTAATCAAATATTTTGGATATCAACCCGTAAGCTTTGCAAACTGCAATCGGACTTTTTATATTTCTTTCAGAGTAATGACTTCATCTTTGCTGAGTGGCATACTAATACCTCTTTTCTCTTGAATGGTATGTTGGCTTGACATTCCCATAGTGTTTATATTACCTTTGGGTATCTACAGTTGTCTGCGTGTGATGTTAGTTATTATTAAAATTTTATATTTAATCATACAAGCAGTTTATTATAATTTTTCCCCCCTAAAATACATCCTTACTAAAGAGGTATTTACTTGCTAAGGATGTATATTAGGCCTAAAAATAGATGCCAAATGATTCCTGAGGCATACCTAAAGTTAACTAAATTATTATAATTAACCTATAAGCAACTTACAAAGCTTTGAGGGTTTCTAAATTAGTTGTAAGGTATAATAGTGTTAGGGCCTTATCAGCTAAAAGTTTGCATGTATAAAAATCAGCGGTGTCAAGTAAGGAAGTACAAATACTTTGTTACTGTACTTAAGTACACTTTTTAGGTATCTATACTTTACTCCATTGCTTATTTTTCTTCCTACTCCTGACTTCTACTCATTACATTTTCACACAAGTATCTGTACTTTCTATTCCTTACATTTTTAAAACAAACGTTACTCGTTACTCTTGGCTTCGGTTTTAAGTTTATAAATATTTATTTCACATCATGTGCGCCATCCAATGCAGATCATTGGCGCAATAAATAAAACTGATGAAAAATGTCTGCAGACTTTGTTATGAGAAAGAAGGATATATATGTGTGGGGTGTGGATGCATATGATTACTATGCCATACTTCTAACTTGTTATTCTATGGCTTTTATGTTCTGATGGCCCCCATCTGGCCTCCCCTTTGAAAACCTTCTGGAGGCTGCCCTAGTAGTTGTAGGTCCACTATTATTATGTATATCATTGGGGAGATAGTGGTAGGCTGCCTGTTGTTTACCTCATGTGACTACATGTACCTATGCACCTGACTGGCTTAGTTGGCCAGGAAGGCGAAATGTCGATTATGAAAGTCATGTGCTCAGAAAATCCTGGATACAACACTCTATTAAACTATACTTTCCTACTATTTATAATACAACAGATTGGCTTAGTCAAAGTACAGAGTGTGTGGCCGTTACCACAAACTTGTATCACCTCAACAGAGAGATACCAACTAAAACCCCAAACTTTCAGCTTTGGATACAGAGGACAACTGACTGAACAACACAGCTGTTCTGTTCTGGATGCTGCATTCAAAAGATACTTTTCCATTTTATTTCCAGACTACCCTTCTGGTGAGTACATTAGTTGGTTTAGACTATTTTAGTTAACAAATGTAGTTACACAACTGTATAAACAGACAACTGTTGGTAAATTCTATGTTTCATTATGACATTTAAGAGTAAATGTTCATATCATAACAAATTTAAAACTGAATTACTGTTGGCAAACTTGCTAGCTTTGTTGTGAGTGCTCTGTCTGTCATTGTGCCTTTCAATGTGGATGAATGGGCTTTGTAAAAACAGCAGTTCAACTGTAGGCCAAACTAAAGCCTTTTAGTTTCAACACATTCAATGAAAATGGACAATGCCGCTTCACTCTCGTGTGTTGTCTAATTATACAATACTTAAAACATTTAAAAAATGGTTAAAGATTTGAAATATCAGTCATAAAATACAATGTAAAACTTGTGATGGTAAAATCCTGATATTTACATTCATTTTTGACAGGAAATGATACTCTACAATTTACTGAGAATGAGGTATTTACTCTCACAATCAGTCTTGATCATCATGACTGTGAGGGTTACCCAAATCAAGATTCTTCTGAGAGATGTGAGTATAAAAATACACTTTACACAATGTAATGCATGGAAATATGTTAGAATTGTAAAAGCACTCACTAACAACTTCCTTTCATCTATGTTTTAGACAAACTGAATGTCTTTGCTGGGCGAGCATCTCTAAACGCTGAAACAGTGTGGGGTGCTCTAAGAGGTAATTATTGCCACTACATTTTCAAAGAATTTGAAAATGCCCTACTGAAATTGACATAATAAAAATAAGTCAGAAAGGATTGTTATCTTGCTTACATGGTAACAACTGTTTGGTGGTAAACAACCCAATTTGGATTATCTTGCTAAGCCAGTTGAGGCTCAGCTGTGAGTAGGAAATTGTGTTAAAGCTATTTAAATCAAGTTAAACGGATTGCCTGATTTGCTGAACAAGTAAGATTGCAAAAGTAAAAATACTATTGCAGTATAATACTATCATCTTTTTTTTTTACATTTTACCACTCAATCTTGCTCCACAGGAACTGTGAAAGGCACCATAGAGCCTGACTATTTCTATAGTTCAAAACAAATTGTGTCATGCTTAATATTCTTAACCTGTAATGTGTTTATTGCATTCTCATATTTGTTTTTTACATAATATGGTTTGCTTTTTTACTGTGATCAACTTTTGTCATTTAATAATAGGCTTAGAAATACATAGGCTATGACTTTACTTGGTGGGTCGATCACCAAACAACATAGAAATATATAGAACAAACAAAAGTACACACATGTACACCTAAGGGTTATTTAGACTTGCTAAATGAACTTTTAACAGGCCATCACCCATCAGTGGGTTAAATGGCTGCAAAATTAGGAAGTCCATTGTTTTGACATCAGAGACAAAATGGCTTCTCACTTCACTATGTCCATTTTCACACATTTTCTCTATTTACTTTTTAAATATTTACAGCTACCTGTAATTGGGTCTGGGGAGACTAATTGAACAGAGAAAAGGTCTGGACATACCCTCAGAAAATACTCATATTCTTTCTATTGTTATCAATGTGAACTTTTATTAGATAAAACCTGTACCTACAGCTTTATTTTACTTTAAAGCAGAGGTGGCTAAAGTATTCAAAAATGTATTACTTACTCACATAAGGGTATAAAGTTGTCATCCAGTAAATTACTCAAAATGTTTTTGTTTTATAACAGCATTTGATTTCATATTTAGAAGAGGTGAGGTTATACAAAATGTTGCAAATTCGGATATTTTCAAGAATTAAAGAAAAAATAGATATACACATACTTTCTAATATGTATGCTTGTTCAAAAAGGAGTTGTTGACATGCATGTATTCTGATTAAGCACAGGTCTAGAATCCTTCAGTCAGTTGGTATATCAAGATGACGTTGGCTCAGTAAGTCAAAGTTAATGCTAATTTTTAGGTTTATATATAATATCTATCATAATATAATTACATTTATAATATTTGTTTTTTCTTTCAGTATTATATTAACAAGACCTATATTGAGGATTTCCCACAATTTAAGTACAGAGGAATTTTACTGGATACTTCACGACACTATTTGCCGGTGCCTGCCATTTTAAAAACTCTGGTAAAGTTCACATAACTTGATCATAAGATCTCTTTGGGTTTTTTTGTGCTTTTTTGTACTTAATATCTTCAGCTTTTTTTTTTCTAGGATGCAATGGCCTACAGCAAGTTTAATGTGTTTCATTGGCACATAGTTGATGATCCCTCCTTCCCTTATCAAAGCCACACATTTCCAGAACTTTCCAGTAAGGTATGTGGATTAGGAAAGCTATTAGATTACATTTTATGGCAGACCTATTATTTTTTTACCCCACTCTCTCTTAAGCCACGAGCTGGGAACTTCCCTCCCCCCTATAACCAAAACGTCTCGCTCTGATTCAGGGTGCTTTCCACCCAGTGACTCACATCTACACACAGTCAGATGTGAGAAGGGTGATCTCACATGCCAGGATGCGAGGAATAAGAGTTCTTCCAGAGTTTGATTCACCAGGACACACTAAATCTTGGGGAAAAGGTAGAATTTTGAAGGAAACTAGTAACATCTAACAAAAATGCCTCTGTGAACCAGAGTACCTTTTTTTTTGTGTGTGAATGTTATGGTACAGTTTTCTATATATTAAGAGACTCACATTTTATTATTACCTCATAATAAATACCTCAAACCTGCTGAAATGCCATTCTTTTAAGATTTATTATTATTATTATTATTATAAGATTTAGCATTAGTCTCATTTTCGTATCAATATATGTATATTTCATAAAACATATACATGTATGTATTTACTTTTTTATTTATGTATTAGGTCAGCCTGAGTTGTTAACTCCCTGCTACAGAGGGGGCAATCCTTCTGGGGCTTTTGGACCTGTTAATCCAACATTATCCTCCACCTATCAGTTTATGGCAGCACTTTTTAAGGAAGTGGCCACAGTGTTTCCTGACTCATATATCCACTTAGGAGGGGATGAAGTTGACTTTTCCTGCTGGTATGTGTGAAAATAAAAACAAACCACTGCATATAAAAACAAAGAACCCTAATATTCAACTGAAAAAGTCTTAAAAAAGCTTAAATTTATGACTGAGTGTGCTTGTTTTTCTTAGGAGATCAAATCCTTATGTTCGTGCATTCATGCAGAAGATGGGTTTTGGATTGGACTTTTCTAAACTTGAAGCCTTCTACATTGAAAAGTAAGGCGGTAGAGGGGAGAATTTGTATAAAGGTCTCTTTGAAAAACCTAATTATAGAGTAATAAATATGACTGCCTTCATCAACAGGATTCTGAACATCACATTAGCCCTCAGGAAGACATCTATTGTGTGGCAGGATGTTTTTGACTATCATGAACGCGTAAGTTTGCACCAGGAGATGTATTATTTCTTTTAAGAACAGAAGTTTAATGAGATTTATGTGATATTTTTCAATGTTGTCATACACTATGGACCTGATCTAAAAAAAAAAAAAAAAAAAGTACAAACATTTAGCAGGCATCTTGAAGCTGATCGACTAAGACTGGGAACGCGTACAGGTTGGGGATGCCTTATTTAAATGAGAATATAGCATGAGCTATTGGCTGTTTGGGAGAGTGGAATGGATGTAAAAGCAGGGAAAGCTTGAAGACTATATTGGTGGTAATAATGGTTATTGTTACTTTTTTTCTTAATAATTTTCTTTTCATTTAATTATCTCAAACTGCTACAAAACAACCATAAAAAAAAAACATTAAACAACAGGTAAATGGTAATAGAACAACTATAAAAATTGGAATCATGACCTTGCAGCTCCAAAATGGCATTAACGGATAGACCGTATGTCTCTAATATTGTTATTTCCTCTCTAATTGTAGCTATGCTTCTTTCTTATAAAAACGTCTGCAGACATTTTTGCATGACAGGCTGCACTCAAAGTTAAACTATTTCAGGTTTAATAAATCTTACAAAAACTATTAAGTAAATACATTTGCTTAATGTGCTCCTCCCAGTATTTTGTATTTTTATGATGAATATACAAAACATTTGTCCTGTATATTCATGAGGACAAAGACAACATTTGTACACCTGCGGTTGTGCTTATTTTAAACATGCAAACATGTTCCCCTGGTGTGTAGATGAGCTCTGTGGGGCCATATTGCAAATGTTTTCTATAGTAGACCAGGCCCTAACATTATTATGCTTTACAACTAATTTAGAAATCACAGAAAACAATGTATGGCTTTGTAAGCTGCTTATAGGTTAATTATGATATTTTAGTTAAGCTGAGGAAGGCCGAAAGGAATTCTTAGGCATCTACTTTTAGACCTAAAATACATCCTTAGCAAGTAAATACATCTTCAGTAAGGATGTATTTTAGGGTAAAAAATATATAGCATAAACTGCTTCCTTGCATGATTAAATATAAAATAATTTAAAAAAACCACCACACGCAGACAACTGTAGAGACCTAAAGCTCAGGTAATATAAACACTATGGGAATGTCAACCCAACATAACATTCAGAGAGAAGAGGTATTAGTATGCCACTCAGCAAAGATGAAGTCATTACTCATTACTGAAAGAAATATAAAAAGTCAGATTACAGTTTGCAAAGCTTATGGGTTGATATCCAAAATATTTGATTAAGTTTCAAAGGCATTTCTACGAAGTACTTAGGTTAAACATATTTTCTTAGAAGCATTATTTCTAGCAATCCTAACTGACCTATTGCAGGAAATTGTTAGTCAGACGTAATATCAGCCAGTGAAAACACCAACAAATAACTTATTAACTAATTGGTCTGGTATCTAATATATATTTACAACCCTTGGCAGAGAAAACATGCACTTTTTTTTATCCTAAAAATATCTGGCATAATTCTGGCACATCATTTGGCCACTTTTTAAAGATGCATAAAGCCTATTTTAAGTAGTAGGTTGGCTCAAAAAATGCTTAAATGGCCTGTTCTTATACTTATATAGCGCTTTTTTTAAATCAGGAGACTTGACCAAAGCACTTTACACTACATTCATTCATTCAACCATTTACACACACACTGATAGTGGCAAATTACATTGTAGCCACGGCTGCCCTGGTGCTCACTGACAGAAGCGAGGCTGCTGAACACTGGTGCCACCTGGCCCTCTGACTGACCCCCATCAGTAGAAGATGAAGGTGAAGTGTCTTGCCCGAGGACACAATCACACTGAAACCCGGAGCCGGAACCATCATCCCTTCGATTTCAGGGCAAGCTCCTACATCCGACTCCACTGCCACTTATAAAAACACTCTATGAACTTTCAGTATGGTTGCAGTCAGACCAGTTGTTAAGCACACTTTTTGTCTGCTTTATCAATTTCAAGACTAGTTTGAAAGTTAGTTTGGGATCATACTGTATTCCTTTCCACACTAACCATGTGAAGCAACTTCTAAATACAAGAAATTGTAATGGAACAACATGATTACTGGCAGGTTTGAAGATTTCCATTAACTGAAACCCCTTGTTGCTGTTGATATAGCAATGATATAGCAATGATTTAAGATTTACTTGACTAATGACCTAATGGTCAAGATAGAATAGCCTCCTACAAAGTTTCACATCTGAACACAAATGAAGTTTGTAGGAAAGCATGGTCAAATCAAAAAAATGTTTTGACTAAAGGTTTCATGGTTAGATGAGTCTATTTATCGAGCATTTTGGTCCCAATGACTATACAAAAAAATGAGTCAAGGTGAGACTGTTATACTTAATAACAACACTAAAAACTGTCAAGCAAGGTAGTGACAGCATGATGCTTATGTGTGACTGTTTTGCTGGCATAGGAACTTGTGTATTGCACACAGTGATTCGATTGATAGAGGAAGAAGACAAGAAGACAAGAAAATTATTGCAGATGTCAAAATTGGCCTTGAAGCAGTGAAAGCAGCATATCTTTGGCTTCTGGATTGATTTTGTTCTCAGTTATAACGGAAATGTATCAACTATGCTTAAAATTCAGGTATATGCCAGCAAATACTTATTTAAATTCTGCCATTTCAAGTGACAGCTTAGGCTTATTATGGGCTTCCTGAAGTTTGTGGTAAAGATGAAACTCAAAGAGCATTTATTAAAAGCTCACTGTGGGCTGTGTGTATATCTGAGTCAGTTTATGATTTTCAGATTGTGAGTATCAAAGAATAAGAAGAATAACATTAAACCAGTGCAGCACAATCGTGTATGATCATTCAACCTTGAAACAGAATGGTTTAAATCTATTATTAAAATTCTTACATAATTAAAAATAGAATGCCTTTCTGCTAAAAAAAAAAAAGAAGAAAGAATTGAATTGGTCTACAATAATGTGATTCAAACAACAATTGCCATGGTTTTTTCATGTAAATGGATTAAGGACTTAAAGCATACACTGTAGATGATGTGATGGGTATTATATCACTAAGTGATATATGTATGTCTAATGATGGATTTCTTTGATTTGCAGCGCAAGTCTTTGTCAGTGGTGGAAGTGTGGAAACAGGGTTGCTACCTTTGTGAAGTACGCAGGGTTGTTAAAGCAGGGCTGCGGGTGATTCTGGCCTCTCCATGGTACCTGGACCAGCCAGGACCCACACACAACTGGGCCCGCTACTACAATGTGTGGCCTCTCGCCTTCAAGGGTCAGTGAAAGAATCTTGTCTGCTGTGAATTGAGCATTGTTAAATACAACAATTTTCTCTACTTTATGTTCGGTTTTGTTTTAAACCACTAGATGGCAGCAAATCTCAGTTATAAAGAATAAATTAACTTCAGTAATCTGTTTATGTGTTGGGTTTGCTGTTATGAGGGAAGGAGTTTTACACAATCAGTCTGAACTGTCCTTAAAAAAAAACAAGACACATTGTCTACATTCAAACAGATATTGATTTCTGAATCTGCATAATGGCACCAAAATGTGATGTCATAGCTTTATTTGTTCAGGTTTTTGTGGTAAATGTCATGGTCTTGGATGGGATGCCTGATGGTTTTAGGTTTTCAGGCCTTTCAGCAGTTTCTTTGTCTTTAGGGGTTTTCCTGTGTTTTGTTTTGTTTTCTTAACAATAAAAAGATGATCAGAGATTCTTAGTACTTTTAAGTGAAACTCAGAGAAGAAGAATGGAAAGTTTGGGGCTGCATGGTTGTTTTCTTTGTCCTCTTTTCACCTGTGGGGATCTATCCAGCAGTTTTAAGTTTTCAAAGTGGATAATTATAAATCTAATTAAAAATTTTATTGTTTCTGTATTATTTTTGCAAAACCGAGTTAAGTACCTTTTTTCCTACAATTGTTCATAGAATATATACATATAAACGTATGAGGGATTTTAATGACTCCTTTGAAGACCTATGTTTTCTCTTCATTTGGTTTAGATGCTTTGTTGTTTTAACATCTATAAATGTTAAAAGTGAAACATGCATTTCTGTTCAGCCACTTTTTGGCATGATGCTGCTGCTATGTTTTACCACAGAGATGTTGAGTTCAGATGATGTTTCACAAATGTTTTATTTCAATGTGGACCAAAGACAGCAGTATCTGTTCAATTTAACTCAAGCTCCTACCTATATTTGATTCATTACCTCTGGGTGGTTATTAATAACTGGGTTTTATTTTACCAGTGGCTATCTATTTGCCACTCACCAATAGTCTGTTTTTTCAGGAGTGCATAAGTCAATAGATATTTCTACCAGAGCCTCTGCAGCTCACCCAGAGCTACCATGGTCCTCTTGGCTGCTACTCTATCTAATGATCCCCTTGCCCCCCCTCTTAATTTGGATGGATGGCCATGTTCTACCACCTGATGTTCTACTTTTTAATTTTGGTTAATAGCTTGAACAATGCTGGATAAGATTTTCAATGCTTGGGTTATTTTCTATGATCTAGCCCTAGTTTAAGATCTAGATCAGCTTTCTCCCTGGCCTGTCTTCTGTGCTGCGTGGTTCTGTTTGTTCTCTGATTTTCTCTAACAAATCTCTGAAACCTTCGCAGAACACTTGTATTCATACTGTGATTACATTCAACAGAGACTTAAAAACAACTTAGTTGACTTCTAAAGTCAAATGGTTGGACTGGACTTAATTTAGGGGTTTGATAGTAAAAGGGGTTCAACACAAATGTGTAGGAAACTTGTTAAGATTTTTATGATTGGGTTCTTTAGAAAAAATATAAAAAAAACATTTGAATTTCACTTTACCACTATACACTCCTTTGTTTCCTTCTATCACATACACTCCCATTAAAAAAAAGTTTGATTATAATGTGACAAATATTAAAAATGTAATGGTAAAGAAAATTCTTGCATTGTACCCTATGGTATGATGATGGGATCTGAACTCCTAAATTCTAGACCTGAATTGCCCATTTTACCAATCAGGTATCATTCCTGACATATATAGTTCAGGTCACATATGTTTATTTAAATATACTGTTTTTTTTTTTTTTAATAAAGGTTACTAACTTTGTTATTGTCTCACTAAAATCTCTCATTGAATTTCCTCAGAGTGGGACAATGGAGGGTTATTCTATTAACATAAGGAGCCATATTGACAGATAAAACACTGAATATTTATATTTTTACTGTCCATTCTAGTTTGGATTTAGGGCCTTCGAATATAAACTAATTGAAATAGCATAATAAAAAGATTAATGCAGTTTTTATTTGACATTAAAGCTTAGCTTTATATGATACCAGTACATTAACCTTAATGATGTATTTAGCCTTTTTGTGTCTGGACAGGTTCTGAAAAGCAGAAGCAGCTGGTGATTGGAGGAGAGGTTTGCTTGTGGGGGGAATATGTAGATGCAACCAACCTTTCCCCACGTCTTTGGTATCTAAGACCCAACATCTCCTAAAGTTAAAATATTTTTTTTTTTGCTTGCTTGGCTTGCTTCTTTAACTCTGTTTTAAAACATTGAAATGAACAGGCCAAGAGCAAGTGCTGCTGCTGAGAGACTGTGGAGCAACGAGAAGCAGACCTCCAGTGTGGACAGAGCGTTTCCACGACTGCAGGAATTTCGCTGCAAGCTGCTGAGGTAGTTCACCATCTCTTCAGCTTTTATAGCAATTAATATTGCAAGTCATGGTTGTGAATTTTATAAAACCTGCATATTACATCCTCTTGTTTCTGCCTTGCTTCCTCTTTAGACGTGGGATCCAAGTTGAGCCTCTATATGTGGGCTACTGCAAACATGAGTATCAAAGTGTTTGAGGATGATTTGAAATGTAACATCTTTTAACACACATAGATTCAAAATTGCAAATATCCATCTGTTCTCAGGAATCTTTTAGCTTTAATTATACTTTGCTGTGAAATATGCTAAGTTTTTGTCTTAAGCTATAATAAAATAATTTGTGTGCAAAGCATGTAGTATCTGTTTTCTCCATTGTGTTGTTTCAATTTAAATTCAATTATCTGTTAACTTATTTAAAATATCTGTTTTTAAAAGATAACACGGGAAAGTAAAGATGATGGAATAGATAGTATATGTAATACATTAAACATTTAAGTCCAACTTTTTTCAATGTATTTGTCAAAGAATTAGCTAAACTTTAAAAAAAGAAACCTTCTATTTATCAGAGCTCTTTTATAGAGCATTTTTCATACGACTGTAACAAAAAATGATTCACAGGATAAGCATGTAAATAAGTGGATTAGATGATAATTATATTAGACGACTAAATAAAGGGGAAATCTGGGGTAATGCAAGTGTTTATAAGAGAGGAAGCACCAGAAACAGATTTAAGCAAGGAGGAGAATTCTTTTTCTTTTTAAACTTTCAGCTGCAGTGATAAGGTTTTGTAGTGACTGTTCATTGATTTAGTTGTCATGTGGATTACAATAAATGGCAGCAGATTACAAGGGAAGGCAATCCCTATAAGCCAGAACGCTGACATCTCAGCCCTTCTCTTTTATCTGTTTTGGAGAAGAGATGAGATTTGTTGATGATGTTTGGGTGGAAATCAGAATTTATCATCTTATTTCGTACAGAAAAACAATTACCTTGGATTTTTAAATTTTCTAAAGTTTCACATAATATTCAGTGAAAAATGTGTATCATACCTATGCAGCCTGAAATACATCTGCACTGTGTTTATAAAGAGAAAGGTGAAAAGTAAGGATCACTCTTTAGCAAAAGCTGAAAAGGGATTATATTGAAAAGCTTCTTATTGATGCAAACTACCATTCAAGGATTCCTTCTGAAGGACGATACAATTATGTCTTGCATATCATTTCTGCTATGCTATACTAATATGAAGGGTTTTGCTTTAGGTTTCTAATGTTTATGAAGCCTTAACTGTTTAAAACCATATAAAGAATTGTTTGCATTTTAATACAGGGAGTAACAAACGATGAACAAGTGATTGAGCAATTTATTCTTTTCCAGTGACGTGTGTTGAATCACCTGCAGTAATTTGTTGTGATAAAAGTTTCCACTAAATACATAATCGCTTGGCTCGTGGCGGCACGCTGCTAAAGATGATTGACACGTATCTAGATAAGAGTCACAAGGCTCAGGTGTGTAGGAACGTGACAGCTATCCTTGGCAGTTAAACCTCAAAGCAGATCTTTGCTGATGGTTGCAGCATCTTTGTTCTAACAGCAGCTGGATTGGTTAGAAAATGAGGGAAGTACAGGCTAGAGATTATATTACCGGTACTGTATATTCAGAGCTGCAGTATTATGATAAAGTTTACCATGTTTTATGGGAAAAAAATTATGTGAAGGAAACATCTCTTAACCTGAAACTAAAATGAACTATTTTCTGAATTATTTTTTGTTGTTGTTAAAAATCAATGAAGTGGACTTTGCACATACACCCTGTCATGCAAAGGATTGTGGGAAACCATATATGTATCCTATGTGGCAGATTGGAACATCTGGAGATCCTTATGGTAAATAATCAAAAAGAAGCATACTACTTTCTCTTCCTACCTCCTTTCTTAGTGCTGTTCCTAATTGGTCAGCACTTATCATGGAGACCACTGACACACTTTTGCTTTTGGTTAAGTCTTCTTATAGCTTTGCACTATTCAGATGTACCTACCCAGACACTGACTGTGCATAGAGAGGATTTTTTTTAACTAACCACCCTCATAATAAATAGGAATTTGCAAAGCTGCATGGTTACAACCACGCTGTTATTCTGAAACACACACCCACATACACCGATTTGTCATAAATGGCAATCCTGACACTTTAGTTTATAAGTTCTTAATTTAATTGCAGAATAATACGTCTGATATACTCTTTGGTTGTATAAATCTTTTTATTAACAAGAGTCTTTAATATTTACTGTATAATGAAATATTAGGAGTAGTCTAACATTAGTTTTTATGTAACTAATACATATTTCATGTAAGCTGAAGACACTTCTGCTCAGGTCGGATGAGACCAAATGTGAACATTTTGCCCAACATGCAAAACCCATGTGGCAGAAAGCTAACACTCTTCATAACACTGAATAATTCATCCTCAGGATGGAGCACAGTGGATGCAGCATCATGTTGTTTGGATGATTGTCTTTAGCAAGGATAGGAAAAGTCATTGTTTTATGGATGATGGAGGGAACTAAACACAGGGAAAACCTGGAAGAGAACCTATTAGTAGCTAAAAAATGCCTATGTCATGTTTTTACATCAGTGTTAGTTAAGCCATGTTTATAATGTTATTAAGCTCTTATTTTTTGTCTGTCTTTCAGTTTATTGTTAAAATCTTTGTTTTATTACACAGCATTTCTCTATTCACTAACAATTAATAGTTAGATCCTGCCTTGACCAACTTTTGACAACTAAGCTTTGGAAATATAAGATTTTCCATCTATGTTCAATATTAGAAACATGTCTTGTTTTCCAAAGAAAAGATAGTAAGCTGTGCCTCAAGAGAAGATTTTTCAGTGTTTCTTCAGTAACTTGTTGTACTACCAACTGATGTGGGGTCACCACTATTGAATACCTTGTGAAGGCTACACCAATCTTTAGCACAGTAAAGATTAAGAGGATAAAGCATTGCTATTTGCTTACACAGCAACTGGTGTTAATCCTCTTGTCTTCCTCATGAAAGCCATCCGACTACTCAAGCTCTCACACTCACTCTGGCAGATAATTCATTGACCATACATTACATCAGACACGTGAAGCTGTATTTATTGGATGCAGTTTTGCTATATAACATATTCAGGCCTTTTGTAAATACATTTTTTTTTTATTTGCGTATTCTTCCTGGAAAACATTTAGTTTTAATATTAATGGAAGACCAGGCGATTAAAATGGACTATTTTTCACCAACTGGCTCCAGCAACGTGACGCAACAAAAACTAGATGTAATTCAAGAAGGTAAGTAAGCTTTGTTTTGTTTGTGAAATCATAATTTTAATTCTGCTTCATAAAATGCAATCAAATTAAGATGCAAAATGCATAATGTTGAGAAAAAAATTTAAAATATACTTAAAAATTTTAAGTTTCCATACAGTTGGTGAAACTGTATGGAAAAAAGACAGTTTAAAAAAAAGACAGTTTAAAAACACCGTTTTTAAACTGAAGAACTGGGGTCAATTTTTTGGGTTATCCTCACAAAATTTGCCCCATTCCTCACAGCAGAACTGGTATTACTGAATGAGGAGTATAGGTCGCTCTGCTTACACACATTTCTTCTGCTTTTCTTTGTATTTTATTTATTTTTAACTCTTCACCATTATGTTCTTCTAATACACTTTTATGTTATTCTTATACACTTTTCTGAAACACATTAGTATGACCATTTTTTTTCTATAATCTTATGCTGCTGTAAACACCAGAATTTCTCTATTGTGGCACAACAAAGGGATTTTTTATAAGCTTGCATAAACAGGACATCGTCTGGCCTTCCCAAATTGTTTAAAGCCAAATTGATGTTATAATATAAACTGTTGTATGAATAATTTAATACTAGTGTTTCTATGAGCTCTCATTATTCTAATATTTAGTTTATAGGTAGATATATTTTTAGTCATCCTTACTGACCTAAAAATAAAGGGATTGGCTGGTTTAATTTCAGAAAATTTGATTTTTCAATATTAATTTGATAATGTCAATAAAACAGTAGCTTGCCATAATGCATTAAGGTTGTTAAGTCAAAAATAACAATAATGCTTATTGAGTTTGAATAAAAAAAGAAAATTCAGAAATAATTGTATTATGCAAAAAAAATGAGAGCCTTTCTTGGAAATAAAATATATATAAAATAATTGTATCGTATGTGCTTGTCCAAAACAGGTATTTTAATTGACCTGATGCTCATACTTATCCCTTAAGGATGGATACTATACAACACTTGCTTTCCTTCATTAAAGATTAACTTAAAATGTATCTAATGTATAAGAATCTGTTGCAAAGGATTTTATGATGTGGTACAAATAACAAAATAACTTATTAGACTCTGCAAAAATGTTATTTGGTTGTTGGCTCTATTCTATTAGGCAATCTGCTTTATCAATTTAGATGCTGGATTATTAGCACATGATATCAGCTATTATATAATTGCCCATTGTTGTAATTAGTGGTTGCCACAGCAGTTCATAACTATTTTTAAGAAGATGTTATAAAATGTAAAGTTTTGGTAGTTTGAGCATTTGTTTAAAGTCTCTTCCTTTTTGTCTTTTATTCTGCACAGATAAAAGTCCTCTAAAAGCTTTTGGTCAGGTCTTGCTTTGCAAAGTGTGCTCTGATTCAAGCAGTGGCAAACACTATGGCATTTATGCTTGCAATGGCTGCAGCGGCTTCTTCAAACGTAGCGTTCGACGAAGACTCATCTACAGGTAGGCGAGGGAACCTGGAATACATTTCAGAATTCCTCCTAAATAAGTTCAAATACACCCAGTATAAAATCTGCTTTAAACCAGCCAGTTTGAAAGTGAGTTTTTTTGTGTGTGTGTGTTTAACATCACAGGTGTCAGGCTGGGACAGGCAGATGTCCCGTTGACAAAGCTCACCGGAACCAGTGCCAGGCTTGTCGACTAAAAAAGTGTCTCCAAGCTGGAATGAACAAAGATGGTGTGAATAACTTGATTTAGTTGATGGTACTTTTTTTTTTTTTAACTTCTGTTAAAGCAATATATTTTGCATTTTTCCATTGGCAGCGGTGCAGAATGAGCGTCAGCCTCGAAGCACAGCACATATTAGTTTTGACTCCATAAATATGGAGGCAAAGAAAGAAGATCTAGCTACCACACAGGGGCTCATCACTTCTGACTGCTACTCATCTGTTAGGTTTAGGCTTCCAGTAACATTGTCTGCAACCGGTTCTGCATCTATACGGCCCCACAGCAACCAAAATACCCACCGCTTTATGGTGAGTCTACTGACTGCAGAGACTTGTACCAAGCTAGATCCAGAGGATGGTAAGTTCTTACTTATGAGAGGGATTTTTAAGTGTCCCAATCTTAGCAATTAGCAGATAAATTTTTCATTGATTTTTCTTTACAATGCATAGATGAGGAAAATATTGATGTAACGACAAACGATGCAGAGAATGACAGCTCTTCATCAGACTGCAGTAGGCTCACATACACCTCCAGCCCTTCAGAGAGCTTCTATGAGACATCAGCTCGACTCCTTTTCATGTCTGTAAAGTGGGCAAAGAATTTGGCAGTGTTTGCTCAATTGCCATTTCGAGACCAGGTGAGGCTGACAAATAAACTGTAGGTTTTTGCAAAGTAATGTCCTATTCTAATAGGTATATTTTTAACATCTCAAGGTTATTCTTCTGGAGGAAGCTTGGAGTGAGATGTTCCTTCTGTGTGCCATCCAGATGTCACTTCCAATGGACAGATGTTTAATTATGTCTCCAGAACTTTCTCCCTCTCATGAAGCAAAGACCAAAATTGCTTCTTCTGAGCTGCAGATTCTTGAAGATGTATTCAATCGTTTCAAGACTTTGGTTGTCGATCCTACTGAATTTGCATGTCTGAAAGCAATAGTTTTGTTCAAGCCAGGTACAAAAAAAAAGAAACCAAAAAAATAATATAAACCAATGCACCTTGTATTACAGTTGCACGATTATTTAACTGATGTTTCCTTTTTGTCTCTATGCCATAGAGACACGCAGCCTCAAAGACTCTGGACAGGTTGAAGATCTACAGGACCAGTCTCACTTGTTATTGGGTCAGCACATTCAGTCGGTGTATCCCAGTCAGGCTGCAAGGTGCCACAGCTGCTTTTTTATATTTTAAAAAGTTATATATATTAACATATATTTTTTTTTCAAAGATAAATGATTGAATAACCCATCTTTTTTCTTGCTCTACAAGGTTTGGGAGGCTCTTACTTCTGCTGCCGTCTCTCCGTTTTGTGAGTCCAAGTAAAATCGAGCGGCTGTTCTTCCACAGCACAATAGGCAACACACCCATGGAGAAGCTGCTGTGTGATATGTTCAAAAACTGAACAAGCATCAACAGAAGATTCTGTAACCCTCATTTTATTCACGTTCCTGTGGAATCCTTCTGATATGTCTTAGCAGTAAAATTTTATGTCATCTAGATAATTTTCAACATGAGTATCTAGCTCTTTTAGTAACTTATTTCAGGAATCTTTCAGAAAGGCTCTTGTTTATTTTTGTGACAGTAAAATTTTAAAATGTTTTGTAAATATCCTGATTTGTTCCATCATGCACATAAATACCACTTTATACTCTACTATCAGTTTAACTTCAGGATACTTCAGACTAACTCAAGCTTTCCGTGGCAAAAGAATGTCTTTTTTTCATAGCATGTATTTGTGAATAACTTTTCCTTCAATAAAATGTAAAATGTGGTGTTTATTTCCCTTAATTCTCCAAACATAAGGAGAGTTTTTTTGTGTTTTATTGAACACAAAGGAATTATAACCTTGCAATTTTACAAAAAGGGCAACCTCGATCAAAACATAAGACTATAGGGGAGGGTCTGAGGCCTAAAGGATCTTTTTGTTTTGCTTTTAATGAAACAACATTAAGCTAGCTAATTTTTTAAGTCCTTACAAATTTGGCCAATATAGAACAATTTGAAAACATGATGTCATAGTCCACCTATAACTTCCTTTTTGATATAAAGCAACTATAAAAAGCTCTTTGGGTTCAATTTGTTTGTGTAGTTCAATGACGAAGAAAATAAAAATCTGTACAATTGGTCATTTTTCAAATGGACAAGGTGTAAAAAACTTGATATGTAATAAACTTGCAATCTACTGTGGTTTTTTTGTGTATAAGGGCCCATATATTTCCAAATATAGTGCTGGTAATTTTGATAAATTTTATTTCTTAGACCACTTTGGTGGACAAATCCTCTATCCATCGCAGATGATTTCACATTTTAGTCTAAGCCCTGAATGTTTGCATTTGAACAGTGTAAATAACTTATGTACTCCAAAAATATGGGCTTTTATTACAGTCTGGATAGAGGAATAACACTTAAATGAAGCTAAAATACATTTTGTTTTTAGTGTGACACAAGCCAAAAGAAAGAAAACATGTAGAAGAAGGAAATATTTGTATAAGTTGAGATTTCCAGCTAATGCTCAAAAGTCTGTGGGTGAAGGAAAGTTAAAACTACACATCCCCTTGAATACACCATGTCACTGGTGTAAAATGATGGTATGGTGGTATTAATTTCTCAGCAGGAATGGGGGAGATGATGGATTGAGCTAATACAGGCTAATAATGGGGGAAAAGTTGGTATTCGCTGCAATGTTTTGAGACCAGATTGGAGGATTAACATTAAGCACAACAACAGCCCTGAATATAGCCCACAGCTACAGCCCTAGTAGATTAGGTCATACTAAAAATCTGAGGCTCACAAATTTTCTTAATCCAGGCCGAATATGTTCACAAAAAGGAATTAAAAGACTATTTTATTTGTAAATATACAACAGTGGAAGACAGACACACTAGAGTTGCAGCAAAATGCTCAGCGGATTCTGATGATTACAGTTTAACATAAGCCTTTTAATCAGCTACCAATGCAGATCAGCAGTGCTGAAGCAGATACACCTCTAAAACCTGCTGGACAGCAGCCCTTGAGGATCGATTTAGAACATACCTGGGCTAAATGTTTTTTAATTTCTATTTGAAGATCAAATGTGAATAATTTTCCTTCCACCCATATGTATGCGTTATCTTACATTAGTTTCTCACATCTGTTTCACAAGAAGAAATGTAGAAAAGGTCAAAAGGGATGAAAAATACTTTACCAGCAGTCACAAAAAAGAAGCAACTTCTGGGATAAATAAATGTAATTCAAGAAAACAAGTGTCTTTAATGTAATCAGGGTATTTTATTGGTCTTAAGATGATTTTTCTTTGAAACTAAATTCAATTATTAAATTATTTTTCTGGAACTAAACTGAAAAACTTAAAAATGCTACTGAATCAATTGGTGCAGCAAACAAATAATCCAGTTTTCCTGGATGGAAAAAGTTCAATTCATCAACATGAACAGTAGGGGGCGGTGGCGAGCAGCGTATCCCGATCAGTACCACCGTTAACTCCAGGAAGAGAAGCTGATATGAAGTTAGCCATTTTAAAGTGCTAAGCTAATTCTACTAAAGCCTGCTGATCCTCCCCAAACAATTAGCTGCTAAGCAGCTAAAACATCTGGTATTATATGCCGCTTTAAAGGTAAATTAAGCTGTATAAACCGGAAGGATGTTCGGTAGGTCGTATCAGCCGCTTTCTCAGAGGGACTCAGGTTCCCAGAAGACCCCTGGTTTGTTTGGTGACTCTCACAGCTTTTCACAGCCAAGCTTCCACAAAGGACTTTCGTTTGATTATATCCCAAATATATCTGCAAACAACTTTACTGGTTAGTTATCAGCTAATATTAGCCGCCATATGTGTATATATATATATATATATATATATATATATATATATATATATTTAGAGTATGATAATAGTGAAGGTGCATTATTCAATTGTTATTACAGTGTAGAGAGTTTCTGATGATGTTTGTGTTTTAGATGCCTCTCAGGGATGGCTGTCTTGGCTCTGCAACCTGATTGTGATTTTCCTTGTTTACATATTTACCTTCATAACCTTCCCAGTAACAGGTTGGTTTGTTCTAAAGGTAGGGTTTCCCTTTAACACTGATCACCAACATCTCAACCCACTTGATATCAGTTAAATCTGTTTAATACTTTTTACAGACTGTTCCGAACTACCAGAGGATAGTTGTGTTTCGTCTGGGTCGGGTTTGTCCTCCAAAAGGCCCCGGGATAGTGCTGGTGCTTCCCCTCGTTGATCAGTGGCAGAGAGTGGACCTGAGAACTCGGGCCTTTAACATCCCTCCATGCCAGGTGCAACTAATCAGAAAGTCATCACAGATGCATTGGATTGAATTCAATTCACTGTATTTATTTTGTTATAATTCACAACATATGAAACCTTAAAACACTACACAGACAATTCAACCAGATCATTCTGTCAGATTGGTAAAAAACTAACTACATCGAGTCCTTGACTTGCAGGACGCATCCCTCATGGATGAGGTTGTTATTCGCTTGCATTTTTTGTTGACTCTACAGCAATCCCTCACACTAAGCATGCATGTAGCAACAGTGGAGAGGAAAAACAACCTTTTAATAAGTAGAAACCTCCAGCAGAACCAGGCTCAATCCCATCTGCCGAGGCTGACTGGTGTTAGAAATAAAAATAATTGAATAATTGAACTTTATTGATCTCACATTGGAGAAATTTAACTCTGCATTGAACCCATCCCCTTGGGGAGCAGATACAAAATTCAATTCAAAAGCATTCAAATAGCATTCAGTACAAAGAATTTAAATATAGAAGCAACATAGAAGCACTGATCTATAAATAGTTTTTATGTTAGAGAAGGTAACTGTAAACTAGTGTCACATGTGGTTCTATCTAGGAAAAAAAACATTCAAGCATATGAGATATCGGTGTTAAGTCGATTACAAAAAGTATTCAGTAAAAGACATAATTTTTAATTTAAAATCATCCAAGAAAGCAGGTCCCAACACTTTACACACAGCTTAGATGATTTATAACTCTGTCTCATCATAAGGATAAGAATAAAACTGTTCCTGCAGATCATTTTGCTTTTTTAGTGTAAAATTTTAACAGAGTATGATTAGAGAAAAAAGGTTCAGCTACCACAGCCTATTTATGTCGACCTCAAATAAATTCAGCTGCCACTTACAGATATACGATGTTACTTTGCCCCCATAGGTGGTTACTCGGGACGGTAGCATACTGTTGGTCGGAGCAGACATCCAGTTCAGGATCTGGAACCCAGTTATGTCAGTGGTGTCGGTCCAGGACCTGAATGCCTCCACCAGGATGACTGCGCAGAATCTTTTGACTCACAGTCTTTCCAAAAAGACTGCCAGAGAAATTCAGACTGAGAGACTAAAACTAGAGGAATATCTTGGGGTAAGTTCAAACTGGTGCTGTTTTTTTTAATGCTCTTCTGGTGTATTACCTTTTTATTGTAACATTTTATAGATTAATAAGTTGATAATATACACAGAAAAGCAGAAGACACCAAATATTATTATTTTGGTTTCAATAACATCAGACCCTAAAAAAGACCAGTGTGTGCTTTTCTTGTTTTCTGATGTATTTCTTTAAATCCCAGCATGTATTTTGGAGAAAAATTTAACCTCCTTGATGTTGCACAAGCATTTCTATTTAACTAATTACCTTCTTCTGCTGATCAAACAGTAATCAGGCCAGCTCTTCATTTAAATTGACTAATCTATTAATTTATGATTGGAAAGAAAACGGATGACTCATTTTTTAAAAAAAAACCTGGGTGGAAAAAAAAAAAAAAGTAAAAACTGTTAAAATTTTTAAGGAGGCAGATATAGTTTTAACAAACAATGCAAATTGATAAAGCTATATTAGCGAGCTTTGTGTGGAAGTATGACATGTTCTATTTATTTAGTCTTGAATTTGATCCTCATGGGATCAGCTGAATCTGCTCTAAAATGTTTCTCTCTTTTAAATAGATGGACATAAATGAGCTGACTCATCCCTGGGGGCTGGAGGTGGATAGGGTAGAGCTAACCTTCGGTTCTCTACTGAAAGCCCCAGAGGAAGGCCAGACTGCACACCTCTCCCCACCTTCTCCCGCACCTTCTGCACCCGGACTTGAAGGCCTCACTGGCCCCCTTCAGCAGCTGGCCATGCACTTTCTTAGCCACAGTGGTAACTCACAGCCACAACAACGTAAGATGAAACATTAACATTTTCTGTGTTGCATATGTAACAAGAATCATTGTAGATGAAATAATGGCAAGCTCCTTCTTTTGCAGAAGACAGAGTAACTCTCACAAATGAGCTCAGCGTTAAACCAGAGGCTGCCATGGCCACAGCAGGTTCTGTTGAGGAGTTGCTCACTGGGGTCCAAACGCTCCTCTCTGAAACTTTGGTCCAACAGGTCGGAGCTTGTTTCCAGTTTGAGATCAGCACTGCAGATGGACAGCAACAGCAGTACTACCTGGATTTAAGTCACGGTGAGGAACGGTGGTTACATCTTAGAACTAATTGGCGAGTGTGCAATTTCAATTATTATTGTTATTAATAATTATGAAACCCAGTTAGTGTTGCTACACTATGTTCTGACTACAAGAATGCATTTCAGATTTGGGCCGTCAAAGCTCCAACTACAGGACATCCTAGTGCAAGCCGATGGAATTTATCAATGTGCTTGGTTGGGCGTTGAAACATTTTCAGAAAAAACTAAAAAGGAAGTCCAGTGGCCTCTGATTTAAGGCTGTTTTTGAGCTATTTGTCATGTTTTACCCCAGATATCTGGTTCTCAGAATGCAGAATGAAAGCTGTTGATAAAGTGTTTGTGTGCAAGGAGACCAAATATATCCCACATTACTTCATGACGAAAAAAATGTATGTGCAGATACTAATCTAGATAAGGGAAAGGTTTTTATATAGTGCATTTCAGTGACAAGAAAATTCAAAGTTCTAAAGAGGAACACAAGAAAAAATGTAAATTGCAGGGGCATAAAGGCAACACAAGAGAATAAAAGTGACACAATGAAATCCAAGGCTGTTAGTTACGTGACTTAGTTTAATGTGGTACAATTATATAGAGCTTATTAACAAAGAAAATACTATCTAAAGGCACTTCTTCAAGAGAAAAACACTCCCAGTTTATACACATATATATGTACCCAGCTGAATAGATAGATTTAACTTAAGTTCTTTCTAATTAGATCCTGGTTTAAATACAATTCAGTCAAGTTTGAGTTCATTGTGTTTCTAAGTAAAGGCTCTACTCTAGCGAGTGTGTTTCTGTGCGTGTTGCAGGTAGCGGGGCAGCTGGATCAGGGTCCTTGTGTCGACAGCCCGATGTGACTATGAGCATGAACGACTGCGACCTCGTGGACATGTTCCAGGGGAGGCTGCAGCCATACGCCGCGTACGCCAGCGGCAGGCTCAAGGTGCAGGGAGACATCAGGACGGCCATGAAGCTGGAAGAAATCATTAAGCAACTTAAAAATTAGCTCTCAATTTTGGTTAAGTTATGCTTTTAAATGTGTGTTGTGATTAAAATAATCAAAAACAAGAATAGTGTTTTTGAATTTATTTTATTTCTTCAAAATGGATAAGTGATTGATTTTCCAATGTAAGCCAACGTATTATAGAATTCCAATTTAAGTTGAACAAGTACAGATAAAATATTTTGATGCAGCTGCTCAGTGTCATTCTTTGCAGTCTGTTATTTAGTGCAGGAGAGCCTTGATCAGTACAAAAAGGGGGCTGACTTTGTAGACCAGCCTCCTGCAGCCTTCTTTTGAGAGGGAGCAGGAAAAGAGCCAAAGTAGCTGTTGAGAGTAAACCAAGTGGGAGTTTTTTTTTTTGTTGCTGCGATGGCCCGGTTGAGTATGTGTCGGAGCCCTGTGACGCTGCCCCTGTTCTGCATGGAAGAGCAGTTTGCCTCCGGCATGCGCTGCAGCAGCAGCATGCCTGTGATCCGGCAGGCTTATCCGGAGAGCAGCTGTATCGTCCGGCCTTTCAATGAGATTCCTGGGCTCTGGAAGAACGGGGTGGTCAACCTGTACAACTTCTGGAAACTGGATGGCTTTAAAAACCTTCACCGCATCATGCTGCAAAACTTCAACACATACGGACCCATTTACAGGTGAACTATGACAACCATATTACAGTCTTTTCATTAAGGGGAAAACAATATCATCAGAGGTACTGAAGATTAAAAGTGTTTCAGATTTTGCTAATTTAAAACCAAGGACCTGTTGCATTTTCATTGCTGTATTTTCTTGTTTTTTTTCTGTTACAGAGAGAAAATAGGCTATTATGAAAGTGTTAATATCATCAAACCAGAGGATGCTGCCATTCTCTTCAAAGCTGAGGGACATTATCCTAAACGGCTGAAGGTGGAAGCTTGGACGTCATACAGAGACTATAGGAACCGCAAATATGGGGTTCTCCTAAAGTAGGTACCCCTACTCCTATACTAGAAAGGTCATTTGTTGTTTTTCAAAATGGTCTGAACTCAATTCAACACCTTAATTTGATAGGAATGGAGAAGACTGGAGATCCAACCGTGTTATTCTTAACAAGGAGGTGATTTCCCTGAAGATGCTGGAAAACTTTGTCCCACTGCTGGATGAGGTGGGACAGGATTTTGTAGCAAGAGTTCACAAAAAAATCCATCGAAGCGGGCAGAACAAATGGACCACCGACCTGTCTCAGGAACTTTTTAAATACGCTCTGGAGTGTAAGACTTCTAAATTTGGTGATTGTTTTCCATTAGAATGTTTTCATTTCATGCTTACTATCCCGTCTTTCATAGCGGTGAGCTCTGTTCTGTACGGAGAGCGTCTGGGCCTGATGCTGGATTACATCGACCCCGAAGCTCAGCGCTTTATAGACTGCATCACACTCATGTTCAAGACCACTTCTCCCATGCTGTACATACCTCCTGCTCTGCTGAGGAACATCGGAGCAAAGGTGTGGCGTGACCATGTGGAGGCCTGGGATGGGATATTTAACCAAGGTGACATATTATCATTTTCAAAGAAATTTCATTTGAAGCTTTTTTTTGTAACCATTCTCATATATTTATATAATTTTGACACATCAGCTGATCGCTGCATCCAGAACATCTACAGGCAGCTGCGTCAGGAAACAGGAGAATCCAAGGAATACCCAGGAGTCTTAGCCAGCCTGCTCCTGTTGGACAAACTGTCCATTGAAGACATTAAGGCCAGTGTGACAGAGCTAATGGCCGGAGGAGTAGACACTGTAAGAAGAAAAAATAAGTCAGAGAATGTCTTTCTGGTTCTCTTTGTCTTACAATTGAAGAATTTTTGTATTGTTTTCCAGACTTCTATAACGCTCCTGTGGACGCTGTATGAATTAGCCAGACACCCGAACCTCCAGGAGGAGCTGAGGGCAGAGGTTGCTGCAGCTCGGGCTGAGAGCCAGGGGGACATGTTGGACATGCTGAAGAGGATTCCTTTGGTCAAAGGTGCTCTTAAAGAAACACTGAGGTAAAATTACAAAAAAGTCAAGGTTTTCCACTTTATTTTAACCCTTTTGCAAAACAAATGCTGCTTCAAAAATGGGAAGCTTTTCTTTTGTTTTACTGTATCAGCATTTAACATAAAATGACTTCATTTTTAACCATAGAACCAAAACACTGAAATGTTTCAACCTTTATTTTTGATTCAACAAAAAAAATAATGATCCTCTGTCAACAAGGATTTTACAATACATTTTCAGGTTGCATCCAGTTGCAGTGAGCTTGCAAAGATATATCGCTGAAGACATTATTATTCAAAACTACCACATCCCAGCTGGGGTAAGAGGCTCTTATACCCTCATAGTATCTCAGAATTTTCATTGCACCAGTTCAGTTTTATTAATGAGTTGTTGTGTTTAGACTTTGGTCCAGTTAGGACTTTATGCAATGGGCCGAGACCCCAAGGTTTTCTTCCGTCCGGAGCAGTACCAGCCGTCCCGCTGGCTGAGGACGGAGACGCAGTACTTTAAAAGCCTGGGATTTGGTTTCGGCCCTCGTCAGTGTCTGGGACGCAGGATAGCTGAGACAGAGATGCAGATCTTCCTCATCCATGTGAGGCATAAAGCAAAAAAAAAAAAAATAACACCAAAATTTGATTTGATACATTGTGCAACACAGGTTTAACGAGGTGCTTTGTATTTTCTTTCTCACTTGCAGATGCTGGAAAACTTCCGAATTGAGAAGCAGCGCAATGTGGAAGTGCAGAGTACGTTTGAGTTGATTCTCTTGCCAGATAAACCTATAATATTAACTCTGAAACCTCTGCATGTCAGTCAGTGACAGAATTTAGGACATTTCAGGTGCATGTGCTCTTTTCTAAAAGTACTGCAATATAAACATTAAGTTCTTTGTTAAAAAAGCTAAAACATGTTACCTCAGAAATTCAGTAACCATCATTTCTGTACATACTGTAGCTTAGTGAGTCATTTGATTTAGCAATGGAATGTTAATCTAATAGCAAATACTGAAGTCTTTCTCAGTCATGTATTATTTTTATGTGCATCTTTAAAAACCAATGAAGAATAAAACACAAACACGGATACGTTTTTGTTTTTTTTAAACACTTCAACATCTGTAATATAAGCTCATGTACTGGTTACGTATAAATTGTTTGGAGGCATTGTCACACCTTTCAGCTTTTTGAAAAACTTTTTAAAACCATGTTATCTCTCTTCCACTTTGAATTAGCTTATTGTTTTGCATTATTATATCAAATAAAAGGATAGTAGTTTGTTATGGTGCAAGTGCATGAACCATTTCCATCACGTTTCAATTATAAATGTGCTTTTATAATATAAGATGTTTAAAAGATTTTTTATTTTTCTTATACCGTACTTCATTTTGGTTTCCCACACTGATCTTGATTCATTGCTTATATAGAACACATGGAAGCCTTTTTAAAATATTGGTCGGGTTGATCTATTAATAACATGCATCAGTCATGAAAGCTGCAGGCTCTCTGTTACCAGTAACTGTTTATGAGCAAAAGAGGAAAAACTTTACCTCCCGAGATTGTCATGCTGCAAACCTCAAATTGTGACATCACAACTGTATAAATTATTATTGAAACATTTTTAAAAGCAGTCGTTTTCATGAAGTTTGATCTTTTTATGTTCACTGTAATTTTTGTGTTTTTGCCAAATGACTGATGAATTGATTTACTCTGCTCTTGTTAGTAATATGTTTTTTTTATCCAAATGGAGTCCCTCATTCTGAAGCCATCATTTGCACTTTTAAAAAAAATAGAAATTTGTTTTATTTTTTATTTTTATCACTTGCATTTGAATTTAGAGAGATTAAAATGTCAGTTCTCTGAATGATCAAAAGTTTAATCAACTGAGCTTAAACTTAAAGGTATTCCCTGTGAAATGGGGTTTAAATGCAGTCTCTTATTTTTAATGCCACTATGGAGACCTTCAGGAGCATCTTTTCACTGAGGGACACAAACTGGCCTTCAGAAGATAAGAATTGTTATGCCTAAAGAGTTTATCAGGGTCCATGGCCTAAAGGAGCTGCCTTATCACGAAACAGCACAGTTTGTTTGAGAACAGCCACACACTCACAAGGATTTCCAAACACTCAATGTGATGCTTTCAACTATGAACTTTTTTGCCAGTGAAATATTCTCAAATCTTTGACATCTTAGTATGTGGTTAAGATTGAAATTGCTGAGTCATAATCTTTTTTGCAGCCCAACGTATAAACTTTTTGTACTTTTTCTTGGTTTTTCTTCAGCCTTGGCGAGGGGAAAAGAGTAATGATGAAAAAAAGCATCACCAGTTGTGTGTTTATCTTCTGTGTACCATCTTAATTGTTGGATTTTTTTTTTATTATTATTATTTATAACAAGGAGATAGATGTTTTAATCCAGAGAATTCAGAAGGAATTTTGAATTATTTTTTTCTGGACATTTGTTCATTCATCAGAGCATAGCCAATATGCTCTGATGAAATTGGGACCAATCAGGGTTTCTGTGCAATCATATTTTGTCATAAGGGTATAATCGTAGCATTATGTCCAGAGTACAGAGGCCAGAACACGTTCCATAGCGACACTGGTCCCTGTTTGCTCCTGTCAGCTGCCAAGACAAGTTAAATGTCTTGTCCAAGGACAGGAGAACAGGGGCTCACACAACCAACTTACCTGTTACGGACACACCCTGACCTCCCGAGCCACCACTGACCCATGAAACATGACATAAAGTAACACCGCCATGGCAAAATATAAATAAAACAACAATAATTGTAACGTGAAAAATTATTATATATATATATATATCACTGATTCTTGGGAATTTGGATAAAACAGGTTTTAATTTTGAAAATAAAAAGTTAGTTGGATTACAAAATCTGAAGGTATATTGTTATAGACCAAGGTCTTGGCTGTTCAGCAGAGTACAGGTGCAACCTCCTCATTTTGTATTTCTTTCATAAAATAGGCATTTTTCCAGTTATTACTTTGTTTTTGTCAACACCATCCAACACAATAAAAAGCTAATTATTTTTTATTTATTTGGTCTAATAAGTATTTAGAGTTTTTAAATCTTTATCTGGCATTGTTAGCACACATTTATGCTGTTAAATGTTGAATATTCATTTTTGTTAATTTTTTTTAACTGTTTCACTTGTAGTCCTCTAAAAGATCTAACATCAGATAACGTTTACTTTAAGCCTAAATAGAAAAAGTCATGTTTTTTTATTTAACAAACATATTTTTGTATTAAAAGAGACTATTACTTTAATGAGAGAACAGCACTGAAGAAACATATTGCAAGCATATTCATTTAAAACGAATAAAAAGCCCTCTGACGGTGGTGACTTTAGAACTGACGGTGGTGACTTTAGAACTGACGGTGGTGACTTTAGAACTGACGGTGGTGACTTTAGAACTGACG
>NW_015151585.1:211100-214784 GCF_000732505.1 Cyprinodon variegatus
CGCCATGGCAAAATATAAATAAAACAACAATAATTGTAACTTGCAAAATTATATATATATACATATATATATATATATATATACATATATATATATATATATATATATATATAACAGGTGCAGAGTTTAGGCAAAACTAGGCAGCCTCTTAGGAACTTGGGGACCCAAGTAACTCCTTACAGTTGTAATTATAGTTAATTATAGTTATTAGACAGAAGAGGAAACATTGAGATAAAGACAACAAGGGAAAGGGACAGGCTGGGAAAAAAGTCAAGGACAAAAGGGTAAGAAATACAAAGACTAAGAAAAATACAGGCAGAGAAAAAGAAGAAAGGAAGAAGGCATAGATGAGCTATGATTAGCTTTACTTCATACAGATGCTCATAAACCAGTCCTCATGCGCATCCTTAAAGTGTAACATGCGCGAATAGAGTGCCATGGAGCCCCAATATATCACACATGAGAGCTTGTCCCTTCTCTGCATGCATGTGGACCTATTTCTGCTTCCACCTATCAACTTTTGTCACTTTGAAGGCGTTACCCACTGGACAAAGCAACATGCCTGTGATTGGCTACTTTTCATGAAATCCCGCACCTTGTTTTGTGGCCTATTGTCAAGGTAACCAGCTTAAACTGTTTTCCCGTTTCTGCCGGGCTGTTTGACTGAAACTTTTCAGGTGTCCTATAACACTTTCAATGGAGAACCTACAGTCAGTCTGAATCGAGTATTCACCCAGACCACTGTATTTTTAATGATGACTTTGCTGACCAACTTTCAACTCTTGATGAGAAGCAGTTAGGCTGAAGTTGCTTTGCCAGCAGGATGAAGAGTACAGCCTCAGGAGGCAGGATTTTCTGAAATGTAGCCAATCACATACATAAGTAGGTAACTGCTAATGTGACAAAAGTTTACATCAGCCCACAAAAACAGGTCCACACATGAGTTAGAGAGAATCTATAGGTGCATAAAAAGCTAACTACAAGTGCAAAAAATGAGCATGCATTCATGGTTGTGATACATGCTTGGCCTCATAGTGTTAAATGTGCACTCCTAGAACAGTTAAAATCTGCATTTATTGTAGTCTTCAGACATGTGTAAATAAAACTGCTCATATAAGTATTTATTTCAAGAGTAGATTTTTGGCAGAATTCTGATACCTTCTCTTCTTAGAGGGCCCCATGCCTGCTTTTGCCTTGGGCCTCAAATTTCTTATATATCCACCACTGCATATTGATGTACAAACACACATACTTTCCTCTTGTTGCCATTCCTAGTAAAGTCTAGTAAACAATGGTTGGTACTTTCTGACAGCAGCCCATGTGCTTGTATGACACCGCTTTGAGCAGGAAACTGGTTAGAGGTAATGCTTTGCATTCCCCACTGGATGTCTCTCAACCCCATCCTTTATTGGACTACTCTGGCAATGCACTAAGAAAAGCCATGCAGTAGCAAATTTCCAGTATGAGCCACTGTCTCTGTAACTGAAAACCTTAAGCAGTAATTATATTTAATGTAAATTTGTCTAAGCTTAGATATAATTACTCTCAAGTAGGACGTATGTAAAACTAAGAAGTTTAAACCTTACCGAAAGTGGTTGTTTTAATCAGAAATTTAATTGTTTATTTCAACTGACATTGTAGAATTGCGCTGCTTAAGGTGGCTGCACTTTGGAGTAGCTTTGCTAGCTTGACTCTGATATTCTATTTTATGAAAACTTTAGTTTCTCTGTTTTTGAATCAGGGTTTCTTTTTTCTCATGGTGTTTGCTTCTATTGTTGAATGCTGTAAAACCAGAGGTATTTTTACTAATATTTTTTACTTTTTGGAAACTTGTTATGATGGGTAACCACAGCAACCATAGAAAGCTGAATTTTTTATACCCTGGAGCAGCTAATTAACATCTCTAAAGCTAAAATAATACATCAAATACTTCTGCAAGTACCAGAGAGGAAGAAGAAATTTAAGCCATCTCTTCCACATTGGCAATGTGAGATTTTAAGGAAACAAGTTAGAAGAACTCCAAGCCCAAGTAGAACCCTGCCAGAATATCGGCAATACAGAATTACTGTATGTGTTTTACTGAAACATGGCTGTAGAATCATATCTAGCGTCTCTCTCTGCCAGGCTTTCTGACCTTACGAGCAGACAGATTTAAAAAAGACTGGAAAATACAAAGGAGGTGGGTTGGCGGTGCTTGTGAACAACAGACGGTGTCATCCAGGACATATTAATGTTAAGATTTGTCATTGCAACCAAGATACTGAACAGTTGGCAGTTGGATTATAATTTTCCAGGGTTTACCAATTTTCTGCTGATAACTGTTTAGATTCCACCTTCTGTCATTGCTGATACTGCATGTGAGTTAATCAATAGCTTTGCTGCTAAGCTACAGACAACAGCCGAATCATTTTAATCTCTGCTACACTGCCAATGTTCCAGTAGTTGGTCCGCTGTTCTACCAGATAGAACAAAAATTTGGACTTGTTTTATCCAAATGTCAAGAACTCCTGCATCTTCTCTTGGAAAATCACAGTCTTGTTTTTCTCTGCTAAGAGTATAAGCCACTTTATGAGAGAAAACCTGCTTTTAAAAGAACTGTTAGAAGATGGTCACAGGAAGCTGAGGAAGCCCTGCAAGGTTGTTTTNCATGAACAAAAAGTAACAGAGGGAAGATAAATCTTATATTATCTGTTCCTATAAACACACAACTCAAGTGCTACCCACTGCTCAGTGGACCAAAAAACACTAACTTTTGTTTAGATGCCAATGACATTGGAATTTGTCTTGATGGACGCACACCTCAGTTAGCATTGGTTCTAACAATTTAATATTGTACAGCAAAGTCTATTCAGTCCTAAATTTAGGGCAAAAACAACAGATATTTGTCTTGTTTTCCAGGTCTTGTTTTATGTCTTAGAATTTCCCATCTTTTACCACTCTTTTGTATAAAGATTTCTTACTGTCTGTATATAAATGTATTCTAATGGGCCTCTCCTTTACTCTCACATGAAATATTTTTCAAAAAAACTAAAGCTAAAATTCTGTTATTTTTATCTTTTGAGCATCAATACGTGCTGCTCAGTGAAGCAATGGCCAGCAGTGCTGCCTTGCAGCAAGAAGGCTCAGGGTTTGATTCCCAGCCTGGGGTCTTTTTGCATGGAGTTTGCATGTTCTCCTTGAGCATGCGTGGGTACTCCGGCTTCCTCTCACAGTCCAATAACATGACTTTACCCTGCCTCTCCCCCTTAGACAGCTGGAGATAGGCACCACCACTCTTTGTGACCCATGCTTTGGATAAGCGTGTCAGAAAATGGATGGATTGATGGGAAAAAAATCTATGAGATTTCACATCATTCCACACCAGGTCACAAAACAAAATCAGCATCATTCAGCATCATTCGTCTTATAATTACAGATTTTTCATCCATAATCTCTGTCACCCTTCATACTAATAATTCTATTTGCTCTTTTTTGCAGCAGGAACAAGGGCTCAGTGGAACTGGTATATGTGTTACCCCAGACCTCAGTTCAATAACTGAAATATAGTTATTGAGGAGTATAACATACTCAAAGAGTTACAATCAAACAAGTCCCTAACTTTATATAAAATGCCAATACTTTTGCTGACCTTTCAGTATATGTTTTCCAGTTTAATTTTTTATCTTAAAGGAATAGTACACCCAA
>NW_015151585.1:215253-218708 GCF_000732505.1 Cyprinodon variegatus
GTTGGACTACAAAAACGGCAGACAATAGATTTAAGAACTCATAAATGGCCACCCCAACCATGTGATTGCATACAGTTAAACAGAGACAGATCCTCTATTTCACTACCCTCAGGAAAGAAAGACAAGAAGAACAAGATGAAAGAAACGCAAAACTCACTAGCAGCTAGTCACACCACATTCATTCAAACAATTAAACCAGAGCTCTTTATAAACCCGTTCAAATGAAACATCAGCATAAAGAATCCCAAAGTTCAAATCAAAGCTTTGGAAAACCTGACTTAACTATCTCACCCAAGCTTGGCATCTCATTTAAAGCATCAGATTGATTAATGAAAGGTTTTGCTGTGAAATGCTTTGCAGTCCAGGTGAGGGGAAATGGGAAAGCAGGTTCAGATGTCGGCTACACACAAGTTTGTCTCAAAACTGGGTAGATTCTCGGGAGAATATCGGATCAGTCTGATGCTAACAGCAGAGGAATCTAATGGGCTTTAATCAACTTGATTCTTCAGCAATGTGACATCCCGACAATCTCGTGATTTATGGAGTCAATAAGCGCAAGGCTTGTTGATCTTTCTGAAGGGAATCCAAACTGTTTTTCAGTAATTAATTGATGTTTATCTAAAAAGTTTGTTAATTTTTGAGAAAACCATTTCTCAATGACTTTACAAAACAGTGAGATCAGTTGCACTGATCTGTAATTGTTAAATGCATGCTTGTCCCCATTTTTGAACAAGTTTGTGTTGACAGATTACAAATGAAAGTCAATGGTTTAACAATGCAGTCAGTTGTTCTTTCAATAATCGTCATGTCTAGTCCATCACTGTCTATGGAGGTTTTATATTTCATTTGTTTACAATAGATTTGATATAATATTCGCTTATCTCTCCATTATAAAAGGACTTCATAATTCTGCTTTCCGTTTCATATATTTTATTTCCGCTAGTTTCATTGATGCAATTTTCAATATTGGCTCCCATGTTAAGTCCCAAGTTAAATTCATTAGCACTAATTTTGCTGTTATTATGCACAACATCATGCTCAGTGAAATGATCTGGTATATTTTCTTGTCTAGAGTCAGGTTTTATTACTTTATTAAATACATTCCATGTTGCTTTCATGTTTCTATAATTTTCTCTCAGTTTTCTGTTATAACAGTCCTTCTTGACATTTTTATAATAGTGGTTAATTTATTGTTAAATGCTCTGTATTTGATCTTACTGTGAGGAATCCATTTTTTATTGGTTTTTATACAGTTAGTTTTTCATTTGGCATGCTCTAATTATTCCTTTAGTAAACCAAGTTTTTTCATTTTTTGAGATTTTTTAGAAAGCTTCATTGGACACTCTTTGTTATATGTTTGTTATAAAGTGACAAATGTTTAAAAAAGATCTTTAGGCCTCACTTACATCAGCGGCATAAACCTCATACCAGTCTTGCTTTTAAAGTTCACTTCTAAATCCATTAATCATTTCCTCACTTGTGACTCTGAAGTATGTGGACTGATTTAAGCTATCATGTTTTGCAGGCTAAAAATAAAAATAAAGTGAAAGCATCTCTAAATTTCTTTGGAAACATAAACCCACTCGTATCACCTTAAAGACACTATAGAAAACTAAAGATAGAGGGGAACTACATCTGCCTTACTTCCAAAGCTACTACTTAGCAAATACACTACAATACATCTCTAAATGGATAAAACATAATCCTTTAGATGAGCCCTGGATAGACACAGAACAGGAAATATGTAGTAATATCATAATTTCAGGTTTGCCGTTTATTAGATCAAATATAAAACAGCATTCATGCTTTAAAATATTAACATCAGCTCTTCCCTGACAGCATGGTGGGAGTTTCTTAAAATTACGCAGTCATCATGTTGGGATCCAGAGGTTTGCCCTCCAGAGGGCATCGAGGATCCCCTCCTGTTGTATGTTTTTCTGTTGGGTGTTTGGTTACTGTTGGGATCTGGAGATCTGCCACCTGTCTCCAGCAGAGAGCGCTGTGGGTCTCCTGGGCTGGAGCCTCCAGCACACCTGAGGATCATCAGCCCATCAGGGGACCTCCTACATAAGCAGCAGCCAGACCTGTCTTCGTCGCCAGAGTGTTGACCAGTTTTGGTTAGCGGAACCTGAGCATCTGTTAATATAGAGAATCTCTGTCTGCTCCAGAGAGTAACCAGATTCTAACCAGCCTCTGTCTTCTCTGCTCACAGGAAAGCCCCACTGAAGTCTGTAGCTCTGTAGGAGCTTTGCTTGGAAACCTGCCTGTCTGCCCAGGGAAGCCAAACCTGAAGACTATCTGAATTCCCCAGCTAGTTCTCAAGGGAGAAATAGGACATCAACTCAAGGTCTGAATCTAGTTAGCCTGAAGCTAGACGCTGCTGCTGCTGAGCTCTCTGCTGAATCCACACTCTCTGGACCCAACCAGTTCCCTCTCTCCATCGATCAGTCTAACTTTCATCAAGGTACAACCTGAATCTAACCCCTGACAAGTCATCACCACTGCCTGGCGAACCAAACTATTGATCTCTGCAGATCGCTCAGTGATTCCAGTCCCGGACCAGTACCAGAATCTGCTCATTATTATTCTTGTGTGTTCCTCTAAATAAACTGTTAAACTTTTACTCCATTTCCTGTGGTGTTCTGCATGTGGGTTTAAACTCAGAGACCCATCATGACACATCACTTATCCCATGCAGTCGTACACCCATCTGGAATAATTCTGACATCCTCCAAAATAATAATAGTGGTTGAGTTGGCCCTGGTGAGCTGTTGGCTCGCGGGCCCTGCCCCCCTCTCCGGGGTGCCTATTGTAGCCAGTACAGTAGCTGGCTCCGTGGGAGTGCAGTAGCCCCCCCAGTCTTTTTCTTCCTATCCCCGGACTCCTGCCTCTCCTGCTCCATCACACTGCCACACATGTAGGACCTTGGAGAGGGGGTTGTTACTGGAGGGTCCATCCTTCTGATGACGTCACCCACCCCAATTTTATTTTGCATTTTAGATCATTTCATTAACAAATGTTTCAGAACACACATCTATGTGGGGCAATGTCTGGGGGGTGAGGACACCTGGGGGGGGGCTTATTGTGTGGGCCTCACCTCGGATGGGTGTCGTCTCGCATTTAGACTTTGAGGATTTTGGGTTGTTGCACTGGCACCAGCAGCCTTCCCCCTTTGGTACTCCCAGTATTAATTACATTCGAGAACAATACAACATTTCAGCGGGAGCAGGGAGGATAGGGTCTCTTTCACATCCCCGTTCTCTGGTTGCCACCTGGAGTCTGTGGCCTGGAAGAAGAGCAGGCCACCTGGTCTGTGGTGTAGGCAGGGGTTTGCCACGGTGCCTCGGTGGCCTGCTGGTGCCAGGGCTGACATTTCTCAACTCCCCAAAAAGGGGTGGGGGGAGAGATGGCTAGGGTAAGGAGGGCTAGGAAGGGTTCATGTGACTTACTTAGGG
>NW_015151585.1:219455-220844 GCF_000732505.1 Cyprinodon variegatus
CCTCAGTTCCTGTCCAGGAACCGCAGTCGGCGGTTTCCTCTGTTCCTGTCCAGGAGCCGCAGTCGGTGGGCTCCTCAGTTCCTGTCCAGGAACCGCAGTCGGCGGTCTCCTCTGTTCCTGTCCAGGAGCTGCGGTCGGCGGTCTCCTCTGTTTTTGTCCAGGAGCAACGGTCGGCGGTCACCTCAGAGCCTGTTCCTGAGCCGCAGTCGGCGGTCACCTCAGAGCCTGTTCCTGAGCCGCAGTCGGCGGCCACCTCTGAGCCTGTTCCTGAGCCGCAGTCGACAGCCACTACAGAGCCTGTTCCTGAGCCGCAGTCGGCGGCCACCACAGAGCCTGTTCCTGAGCCGCAGCCGGCGACCCCTTCTGCTCCAGCTCCTGAGCCGCAGTCCGCGGTCCCCTCTGAGATTGTTGCTGAGCCGCTGAAGAGGGGACGGGGTACCCCTTGGGGCTACCTGTTGAAATTGGGGCGTCATCCTCCTCCGAGGATTCAGCAGCGACGGAGAGGTCATCCACCTAAGACCCTGCTTCGCCTTCGGCCCCGCGGCCGGCCTCCAGAACTTCTGCCATGCCTACGGCCCCGCGGCCGGCCTCCAGAGTGTCAGCTTCGCCTCTGGCCCCGCGACCGACCTCCAGAGTGTCAGCTTCGCCTCCGACCCCGCGGCTGGCCTCCAGAACCTCTGCCACGTCTTCGGCCCCACGGCCGGCCACCTAAGACTCTGCCCCACTGCCGGCTCCTCGGCCGGCCACCTGAACCTCTGCCTCGCCGCCGACCCCTCGGTCGGCCACCTGAGACACTGCCTCGCTGCCGGTCCCACGGCCGGCCACCTGGGACTCTAACTTATAAACTTTCAGAGACTTTTGTTGTTTTCGTCCACCTTAAGTGGATTGTTTTTTGTTCAGGACTCTGTTTTTGTTCTTTGCCCTCCTTGCCTGTTTCCCCCTCCGCCCACCCTGGGTGGGTTGTTTTGTTTTGTGTTTCTTGCCCTCCTTCCTGGTTTCCCCCTCCGCCCACCCTGGGTGGGTTGTTTTTTGTTCAGGACTTTGTTTTTGTTTCTTACCCTCCTTGCCTAGTGCCCCCTCCGCCCACCCTGGGTGGGTTGTTTTTTTGTTTATTGTTTTTTCATGGACTGTTCTGAGGGCGTCTGGAATCCGCCCTTGAGGGGGGGGCTCTGTTGGGATCCAGAGGCTTGCCCTCCAGAGGGCGCCGAGGATCCCCTCCTGTTGCATGTTTTTCTGTTGGGACTTGGGTTACTGTTGGGATCTGGAGATCTGCCACCTGCTCCAGCAGAGAGCACTGTGGGTCTCCTGGGCTGGAGCCTCCAGCACACCTGAGGATCATCAGCCCATCAGGGGACCTCCTACATAAGCAGCAGCCAGACCTGTCTTCGT
>NW_015151585.1:221848-226703 GCF_000732505.1 Cyprinodon variegatus
AGCTCCTTTCAGAGCTTCTCTCAATATGTTTCCATCAAATCCTCAGTCTCATCACAGATGACTGCTGTCTACGTCTTCATATGAGAGCTATAGTGACTCAAATTATAAAAAACTTTAGTTAAAAAGTACAGAACAAAACAACTTTGTAAATGTGCTTGTGGCTTATATAGTATGTGTTTTATCATTTATCTTGAGACACAATGAAAACTTATAAAAATACAATAAGGTTATAACAACATAAAAAATAAGGGAGGTTCTCCTTCCAGAGTGAGGAGGTGTTTATGCAAACCCAGATGTCCTCTACCTCTACTAATGACACACTTGATCCTGACTGAACAGACATCAGCATGATGGGTTACAGGACAGGGCTGCTGCTTCTAGCTATCTGCTGGGAAGGTGGAGATATCCACTTATTGTTAATTTTTTCAAACACAGCAAGGCTTCTTCACTCATAAATCATGGTATTTCTAATTATATTTACAGGTGTTTATTGCCAGACTCTGACCCAGTCTGAACCAGTGATTAAAAGACCAGGAGAATCCCACAAACTGACCTGTACAACCTCAGGGCTCTCATTCAGCAGCTACTACATGGCCTGGATCAGACAGGCTCCTGGAAAAGGACTGGAATGGATTGCAACTGAAGCTCTGGGGAGCCAGTACTACTCCCAGTCAGTCCAGGGCAGGTTTATTGTCTCCAGAGACGATGGCAGAGAGCAGCTGTTTCTGCAGATGAACAGACTGAAGATGGAAAATTCTGCTGTTTATTATTGTGCTAGACACCCACAGTAGCAGGAGTTGGTTAAGCAGCTGTACAAAAACATCAAGTGCTCGGGGTAATTTGGGCAGTCACTGTAAAATTTTCTGAGTTGGTATGTGTTTTACCTTTTAAAGCCTGGATCACGACATAATTAATTTAATAATATTATTTTTATTGTTTTATTAAAATGTAGGTCATTCCAAAAATGTTTCCCATTCAAATATAATTTATTGTTAATGTCTCTGAGTTCATAGATTGTCATACAATATGGATGCTGATACATTTAAACATATCTAAACTGTGGTGCTAAAAGACAGAAAAGAGATGCTTGTTTGTACTAAATTAACCCCTGAAGTTTCCACTAGATATAAAAAATAACAATCTTTAGCTTTGTTTTAGTAATACTGATTGGCAGGATAGGATTCCTAATTTTTTGTGAAAAGTTGTATTTCTTGAAGTAAACAAAAGTTCAACACGTTGTAACACAACTGATAGAGACTTAGTGGTAAAAATAATCAGAAGTAAAGGAATAAGTTCTAACAAGATAGTAACTCAAAATGCACAGAATATGGTCTAAAGCTGCTTCTGTTTATTAATGTTCCAATCCGATGGTACAGCAAAAAACTGAAATGGATGTAAATTAATTTTTCATAAAATAAGTGCATGTATTAAAAACTTCTTGAATTGTGCAGGCAAATCAAAAACTTTGCCATTGGAATACAATTCATGTTTAGGATAAGAAAAAATAACCACAGCCTCTTATTTCAAGTGCATGATCTTAATGATCTTATTTCAAGTGTAAACATACTCATTGCATTGGCAGATCATCTTTTTTTACAGTATTTGCTCAAATTAAAGATAAATACTTTTATCTTAATAAAAGTGTACCAATTTTAAGATCGTTTGACACGAATTGGCGGCAGACCAAAACAAAATCAGTTCTTGGTCATGTCTTAGGAGGCTCCAAGAGGGGGAGCCCTGAGACCATGGATGATACAGTATCAAGGAACTCACACTTCATTTATTAACTGTTATTTTAAACTAAATAATATAAAAGTTATTTGATTATTTTATGTGTTTCACTTATTAGATTACTCTTCCTATCATTAACTAACAAATACTTGATTAGATAATCACATTTCAGCTATAGCAGAATCTTCTGCTATAGCTGAAATCATAATTTCTTAGTCTTTTTTCTCATTTAACATTATAGCCTCTAAATGGTGAAGTATACAGGGGTTACATAATGTAACTGTAAATATTTGGTGACATAATATGGCTTTTTTCTCTTGAAATGCACAAACATTAAGATTTAAGACAAATACTGATACAGTAAATAAAAACCATAGACTATATTGGATGTGTCATTCTTTAAGATATTGGGTTTCTTTTCTTTATTTGTTATAATTCTATGATCAATAAAATTAACCTAATAAACCTAAACAGACAAATTGTTCTCTCATTCTGACATTTTCTTTTAAAATTTATCAGAACCTTGTTTGATTTTTTGTGTCTGATGTAAAGTTACGTACTGACAAAACAAAGGTCTGGTCCTTCAAGTGGTTGAAACCAGTCCAGTGCTCTACCGGAAAGGCAGATCCATTTCTGATGGCTCTCTAATAAAATGGGGTAAAAGTTAATGTGTGAAAAGCTTAACTATTGTTGATAGAAGTATAAAACATCTGGAGATGGAAGTCCAATCTCAAAGTACAAATAGAGCATATCATTGCACTGAAAGTACACTTGTTTTCAGATCATGAAGCATGGCAAACCAAAAAGAATAAGAAGCAGAGCTACGATTTGAAAAAATACAGTTTTTATTAAACAGCAATCATACTTTTAATTTCTACAAATTAGAAACGTTAAACTCTGCTGTTTTGGTATTTTGTCGAATGGAAATCCAGAGTTTAATGTTTCTATTAACCTGTAGTGTAATGGGAGGGCCTATGCAAATCCACCTTCTCTTAAAAGTAAACCGTCAGCAGGTTTCCTTGATCACTTTTTCTAAGACTCTATAAGAACATAATACACCTTCAGTTGTTTTTGTCAAATGATGGACAAAAATATCGCCTGGAATTTAATTTTTGTTCTTTTAATTCATGGTGAGATTTCAGGCCCATGATTTTGATATTTCTTGAACATTTAAGTAATTTAAATAATGATGACCACATGTTGATTTTTTACAGGAGTATGGAGTGAGATCAAACTGGATCAGTCAGCCTCTGTGGTGAAAAGACCTGGAGAGACAGTGAAGATGTCTTGTGTCCTTTCTGGATACAGCTTGACAAGCCACGATATCAGTTGGATTAGACAGAGACCAGGGAAAGCTCTGGAGTGGATTGGGTATATGAGCACTGGTAGCAACAGACCTAGCTATGCCAGCTCATTTCAAAGTCGATTCACCATGACAGAAGATGGCTCCAGCAGCAACCAGTACCTTGAGATCAGTAGTTTAACGGCAGAAGATTCTGCAGTTTACTTCTGTGCTCGACACCCACAGTGACAGAGAGCAGTGGAGCAGCTGCACAAAAACCTCCAAGAAAAAACACAACAACAATATGAGTTTAGGGATATCAGGGTTTTCTGTCAACATTTGAAATCCTCAAGAGTCTGAAGAAATACTTCTCAATACTAATGAGAAATAAAGGCATTCCCTAAAAAAAAGACAAAATACAAAACACTATTTTTTTTTTTTTTTTTTGCACAAAAATATTTTGGGAGGCTTGACTTATAAATCTAGATGAATTTTTTCAGCTCTAGGTCAAATTTGTAGCTGGAAAAAAATTAAATGGAAAAAGAATATCAAAGAACTATAGTGATTTTAATCCAGTTTTTTACGCCTGCTACCATTTTCTTATTTTTGAAATAAAAGTGATTCAACTACCATAATGTTTTGGATTAACAAAGACAAATTCTGCATAAAAACAGTGAAAAGAAGGAAAAAAACACATTTTCTATATATTTGCATGCTATGTCAAATAAAAAGTTGAATAAAAGCTAAATAAAATATTTTAGTGGCGAAGTTAAAAAAAATAAAAATAAAATCTAATTCATAAAACTCAAATAATTAATTTTTCAATTATCTATGTTGAACATTAAATATAAAAAACTGCTCACATGTTTCTGTTATGTGTAATGATTTAAATATTTTCTCGTTCCCATCTCTCAAGTCAGGTATAAGTGTTCAGTCTGAACTCTGACTGCACCAATCAGAAAAGGCCAGGCTGCGCTTCTGTGTACCTGTTACTGATGAATGAGGTCACAGTGGTGTTCACTAAAGCTCTGAGCTTCACCACCACCCTCACCATTAGAGAACTGAAACTGAACCTTCAAGGTCTGGAAAATCAGAATATGCGCAACATTTGATTGATATCAGCTGGGAATTATTTCCCTTTAGCATCAATAAATACAAATAATTTATAAACCTAACAAGATCAAACTAAATTTACTATGAAGTCTTGGTATTTAATTTGTCCTTTATTATTAACCAGTGGCCAATATTAAAACACAGAAGAAAATGTATGGAGAGAAAATCCAAACTTTTATCCAGAAATCTATCTATATGCAGAAAAGAAGCACAATTTTAGTTAAAAAAATATTAAATGTGCTAATTGGTATGATTGTAATGAGACAAAGAAACAACAACAAAAAAACTGCCCTAAAGAATTTTGCTTTTTTTATTACTTCAAGTAAGAGTTAAAGTAATTTATATAAAAATGAACAAATGAATTACAAAGCCTCACTATTATTTTTGAAGAAAAAGTAATCTTGCACTTAGATTAAAAGAAAATGTCATGTACTGTAGAGAGGTCAGAGGTGGGAAGTGATTAGTCATATTTACTCAGTTACATTGACCTTGTTAACATTTTTAAAAAATATGTACTTTTAGGAGTAGTTTGAAAAGTTCAGGTTAGACAACTGGACATGAAGTCTAGAAGACTACAGTAGTGATGTTTATGGCAGCAACACAGAAATATATGTTGGAACAAAACTGTAGGTTAACTGGCTGCAAACAGAGAGACGTGGCAATGAGGAATCCAGCCTGCCTGTGATGGCAAAGACCTTTTAGATATAAAAACTTTGTTATACTAAATAA
>NW_015151585.1:229556-232843 GCF_000732505.1 Cyprinodon variegatus
ATTTCATTCAGTAAAGCTCTCAAGACATTTCCGTTTTTAAAGTGCAGCGTTGATAAAATGTAAGCAGCAGTGATAAAATGTAAACATGGTGATCAAATGTAAACATAAGACTGGTATATGATTTACATTCAGCGCCTTTTTGTTTTTTCTTAAAACCCATTTTTTACAACATTCCACAGTCTATTTGCAGTGGGGGAGAAGCTGTTCTGGGATCTGCTGGACCAGAAAGCAGCAGGGAGAACAGTCCATGGTGGGGGTGTTTATGAGGGGTCATTTATAATGTTATGAGTTCTAGACACAGTGCTGGGATCAAATGTCTTTTATTAAGGGCAAGTGGACCTCCAATGATCCTCTCTACAGTTCTAACATCGACTCATTGACTCGAAGGTAATCCCTCACATCAAACATGCTTGTAGCAACAGTGGAGAGGAAAAATTCCCTTTTAACAGGAAGAAACATCCAGCAGAACCAGGCTCAGTGTGAGCGGCCATCTGCCGATATCACCAAGTGGAAACACTATTTGGCTTGTGTTCAGAAAGTCTTCTGTTAAGTTGATTTTTACCCAACTCAACAAAGTGATAACAAATGCTGGTGGATCTTTGAGTTTAGTGAAAACATTTTAATGAATAAAAATGAGATATATTTATAATTGTATGAAATATCAAACTGTATTTGTTTAAAGGGTGATTACTATCATGTAAAACATAATAATATAACATCGAGAAACCAATAGGTTTGAAACAATAGGTTGTGCTTGAATAGTAAAATTGTAATCATGTCATGATGATCAGTTTGTTTAAAAAGTGCATTAAAACAGAATAATTTTAAACACGACCTGCTGTATTTTTAATTTGGCTTAAAGTTAAAGGGGAGGCCAAGAAAAGAATTAAATCAAAATAAGAAATCAGTATGAATGTATTCTTCCACCAATAAATGATGAAACAAAAAAATGCCAGTTTTATGTAATACTGCCAGAGATACTTGTTGTAGTGTCAAAGAACGTCACATTTGCAATATGGTGCTAAAACTCCACTCTGATTGGCTATTGTTTCATTATGCAAATACAAAGTTAAGTTCTGTTGACATGAAATGATGCTACCTGTCAAAGATGAACAAAAACTTTCATTGGATCACCCTCAACACCAACATGTTCCTCTTAGCTCTGCTGTTGCTGATGGCTGCAGGATCCTGTGAGTCTCAAGGCGATGGAGGCATCTCTAGCCTGATCACACTACATTGATGGATTATTGTTGTTAACAGTTAACTTTTAATGTCTTCCACAGGTGTGAAGTGTGAACAGCTGACACAGCCAGCCGCTATGTCTGTGCAGCCAGGTCAAAGTCTCACAGTTGACTGTAAGGTCTCTTATGATTTGGGTTATGCGACACACTGGATCAGGCAGCCTGCTGGGAAAGGACTAGAGTGGATTGGATATACATGTAGAGGATGCACTCCAATCTACAAAGATTCTTTAAAAAACAAGTTCCGCTTTACCGTAGATTCTTCCAGTAAAACAGTGACTCTGAATGGACAGAATCTACAGCCTGAAGACTCTGCTGTGTATTACTGTGCAAGACAAGACCACAGTGACACAAACAAGCAGCAGAGCTGTACAAAAACCTATTAGAGACTGAACACCTGCAGTATGAAGCCGACAGAGGGAGAGCTCTAAATCTACAGATAAGTTAAAGGCTAGTTTTATTTAGGTGAAGTCACAGTCAGCTATTACTTATTCAAAAATTATCAGTTTGTCTGGTTTGTAAGAAAGTCAGAATAAATGTAGTTTTGGTTTAAAAATGACTTACCTACTACTAAATAAAGTGAGTAGTAACAAAGAAGGATAAGGGATCAGTGAACTCTGGAAAGGTGTAAGCTAAGAAAAAGGCACCATCTTGATCTTGGAGTTAGTACTCAGTGCATTCTAATGGATAAAATTTGAATTTTGTCAAGATTAAGAAAACCCCAGAAAATCTACTAATGTTTGTCACCGACTTTACGATCTATCACATATCAGTGACAACCATACTGCAGGATGAGCAGAGACCACTTACTTATATAGTTAATAAACCTGAGGTTTTGATCCTTTTTTTCCTTATTGCATTTATTGAAATTGATAAATAAGATACAAAAAAGCAGAACTAAAGAATATTAATACCTGAAAGCAGCGCACAAGCGGTGAATTTGGATGACACCAAAAAAGTATGCAGAAAGACATGGGATCCATTTTAGAAAGCAGGTTTACTGAAAACTCCAAGTTTTTTAAACCTGACAAAAGGGAAAGTCTGAGTTTTCTGTTTCACAAAGACAGTTTCCTCAACCTTTGTTTCAGCCAACATAGTAACATTCTCCCCACAGCTAACCTGGTCGGAAGCAGGTTTTCTTCAGTAAACTTGGAATGTCCACTGTCTCTGCTCTCATTATAGCATGCCAAGTTGTTTTATTTTCTGATTTAGTCGAACTTTTGTCGTAGTTTTGTGCGTAGAAAAAAATCATTTACCAGGTCTGTTAGTCACATTAGGTTTTTAAAACAAACATTGCATGTCAGTTTGACAGCAGGATTAAATATTTATAGGGAGAGGATTCCACAACTAGGATGTGAGATTTACTTGTTTTTGGTTAAGTTTTTTTGAGTGACGTGGATAATTATATTTTTATTCATTTATTTTTAAATTTCAGATTACACATGGGTAATTAATTCCACTTATAACCTAACCAATTACAATGATTTTATTTAAATTTTTGGGATGATAACATATGAAGCAGCTGTAAAAACAGCCTCTTTGTGAAATCGAAGACAGAATCAAACTGAGAACCCATGACATGATGGACAGGTTCCATTTATTAGAACAACGTTTTAATGATTCATCTTCACCTGCTGAAAAATTATTTCACCTAAAAAGACACACTGATCCGCTACCATTCAAGAAATAAACTTGTAATGTTATCATGATCACAACAGGCAAGTCGTTTTGATATGTATTAGTATTTCTGAATATGTATTTCCTATCTGAAAAAAAAAAATCTTTTTCCTTGTCAAAATCAACATTTCAAACAAAATGTCATTCTTCACGTCTAGAATAAACCTTCTGGGAGTCCTGAAATTATTTTCAGATTTCCATATTCCTATTGTTACTGGTCAGAATTTTTTTTATTTTGACAATGAAGAAATGTATTTCAGATATCATAAATACATATTCAGTCAAGTCAGAATAGCCACTTAAAATGTGTAAACATTTCTAGGTATATAAAACTTAATTCGTATTAGTATAATTTATTTTGTTTTTTAT
>NW_015151585.1:234718-237192 GCF_000732505.1 Cyprinodon variegatus
GTTCTTCTTAAGAGACATATTGTTGCAGCTTTCTCTATGCAAAAAAAAAAATGTAATGTTTACAACCATAAGATGGTAAAATACCATAAAAGCTTTTTGTGTTTGATCTGTTTTTCTTCACGCAAATTCCATTTTTATTTCAAGAAATGTTCTCATGCTGTAACTCAGACAGAAGCAGAATCTTTGCTGTTGCAGTTTTGTCCTTCATTAAGTGTGCTCAATGAAGTGCTTTTCCCAAGTGGGGTCGTGAGGGGTGCTGGTGCCTATCTACAGCTGTCTATGGGCGAGAGGCGAGGTACACCCTGGAAAGCTCACCAGTCCATCGCTGTAAAAAAAAAAAAAATATATATATATAAGATATATATATATATATATAGATATATATATAAAGTTGAACCTTAGATAGAAAAAGGAAAAATATAATATGAATTAAACAGTGCAAGAAAAACAAAATACTGGTATTTGACCTCAACAACAATGCAATTTAAATCCCATCTTCCCATCAGTCAGCATTTTTTACTATAAAGTCAGGTTAACATATGACCATTACCTGCAAACTCTCTTATTCCATGACCAGCTTTGCAAAATTCAAGATCAGATCACCTGAAGGGAAATAACTATTGCAAATTGCACATGCAATAAACACACCAGTCAACAAAAATTCTGCAAAAGAAGAGTTAAACATTGGTGTATTCTTCCACCTACATTTAGACTCTGTCCACTACCTAAAGACTTGGCTGTGTTTTCATGTGCAGAGCAACAGAACAAAGACAGACAAAAAAACACAGAGCTGTCCAAAACACCCATCAGGTTTAAACAGCTGTAGCTCAAAGCCACCAGTGGGGGAGCTTTAACACAGCAAATAGAATCAAGGCCATTTCTCTCTTTTCTTCAATGTAGAATTTAATTCAGTACAAACTTGGTTCATTTTGTTAAGTTTACTAAATCTGATAAACTTGTATTACATCCATTACATCTATCAAAACTAAAATTAGTCATTGTGGTCAAACCATCGTGTTAGATATTCCTTTAACATTATTGTAAAATTTTGTTTTCCTTTGAATGTCATTGATGTTCTTATAAAAACTGTAAATAAACACTGACTTGAAAGTAGAGAAAAAAAAAACAATAAACCTTTTACATTTTTTTTTATTATTTTAACGCTGGAAACTTTGTTAAATATATTTTCTGGCAAACCTGTCAATAAATGTATGACATTAAAAATATCTATTCAGATCCAGAAAAAATATGTTGCTTGGTAAAAAGTTAGGAGACTTTTGCTTCTTAAAGTTTAATAGAAATGCAAACGTCAGATTTAAGGCCTTCCACTCTATGCCTGCCTTCTTTATTAAAGGGAAAAGCTTCATTTACACATTTAGAATCAAGATGATGGTCAGACTGTCTGTTTTGCTGACAGTGATCTGTCTGCCTTGTAAGTCATTAGATCTGTTAATTTTATTATTCATTTATTGAATTCATGTCTATTTATTCATTATTCTTTGTCAGGTTCTAGCGGCCAGGCCCTGGAGTCCATTCCTTCCACCTATATGGTGAAAAACCCTCAAGAAGTTCTCAGCCTTTCTTGTAGAGGATCTGGATTTGATTTCAGTCGTTATGTCATGAACTGGATCAGACAACCAGCAGGAAAATCACTGGAATGGATGGGTGGTATCTCCAATGATATGAGTGACACAATATATGCCAGCAGTGTTGATGGACGTATATAAATCAACAGAGACAACAGCAACAGCATGGTGTATTTAAAACTGTCAAACCTGAAAGCAGAGGATTCTGCTGTTTATTACTGTGCTAGAGAGTACACAGTTGTTAGAGTGAGTGCAGGAGATGTACAAAAACAGCTCATAGCACAAAATGTGATCATGTTAGTACAAAAATACTGAGCACCCTGTTAAAAACAACAAATAATGGTGTGGTTTATGGTTTCCTGTGTAGTATGATTTGTCAACATGTGTTTCAACAGAAGAATTGATTGTATTTCTATTTCTTTCTAGAGCAGTCTTTAATCAGTACATTTAGTGTCAATCTAAATAAATAAACCTTTTTTTTTTGCGGGATTTTTTTTTTCTTTCTCAAAACATCCTCATGTTCTTAATATCACACCTTTAACAATTATACTATTCTGCTAAAAGAAATACGTAAATTACAAAATGTGATGCTACAAATCAGTGTAGTTTTGGGTTTCAGACTAAATAAAGACTGAAATTAGGAATTAAGAGTTCAAATAAACTGCTAATTTGCTATTAATTCACATCAACATACATAGAGATATTTAATGCGCACTTTCATCTGGTTTGGTCTGCCGCGGTTTCCGTAGACTCGTGAACGCGCTTTTAGGAAATCCTATACACTACTGTTTATGCTCTAAAAACATTCTAAATGGCTTCGTTTCGAGTAAATGTTGGGATCCTCAGGCTTGCCCACCAGAGGGCGCCGAGGATCCTCTTCTGTTCTGT
>NW_015151585.1:239212-241505 GCF_000732505.1 Cyprinodon variegatus
AATCTGTACTAGTGTTTTGTAACAGGTTATATGTATATATTTATTTACTTGACGACTCAATACTCAGCAATATGGCAAGAATACAATCAACAATATATTTATATAGAATAAAAAAAAATCTTCAAAGTTGTTTTTTGTATAGCCACCTTAACTTTACTGTCCATACTTTACATCTACATTTTATTGGGTTTGAATTGTCTGCACTGAAAAAAACAATTTTACAAAGGTACAAATAACAACTATAATATACAAGCATGTTAAAGGTAAAGACTGTGTGACCATCTCCAATCAGCTTGATGTTCCTGTGACTACAGTTGCACATATTCAAAAACTTAAGATCCATGGCAGAGTAGCATGTGGCTTCAGGGAGGTTGAAACATAAAAAAACGATAACATGAATAGTAATGAGTGAGCCCAGAAAAACTTCTAAAGAGATTAAAGATAAACCTCAAGCTCAAGAAAAATCAGTGTCAGATTGGACCATCTCTGGTTGTTTGAGCAAAAGTGGACTTAATGGGAGAAGAACAAAGAGGACACCTTTGTTTAAAACAAATCATAAAAAATCCAGAGAACTATATTCCAAACTGCTTGTTGACAAGCCACAAAGCTACTCAGAGAATGTTTTATGGGCAGATGAAACAAGAAATTACTTTTTGCTAAGTCACATCAGCTCCATGTTTACAGATGGAAAAAGAACCCTTGCCTGGCCTCCTCCATGTTTTTACTGAACCCTACAGTGAAACATGGAGGAGGCCCCATTATGCTTTGCTTCATCTGGTACAGGGTGTCTTGAATCATTTCAGGGTTCAATGAAATATCAAGACTATCAAGGGATCGTAGAGAGAAATGTCCTGCTCAGTGTCACAAAGCTTGGCCTCAGTTGCAGATAAAAGAACCCAAAACACAGATACAAAAAACTATCACTGCTAAGAGGAAAACAATGGACTATTATGAAGTGACCTTCTATGAATCCTGACATAAATCTTTTAGAACATCTTTGGAAGGAGCTAAAATAAGATGTTTCGAGTTTTAGGCAGTTTATTCCTGGGGAGAGGGCTAAAATACCAACTGAAAGGAGCAGAAATCTCACTGACAGTTTAAGGAGTCAGTGGAGTGCAGTTATTGCCTGAAAAGGTTGCGGAACAAAATATAAAATTTAGTATACCATACTTTCTGTCTGGGCCTGTTTGATAAGTTCCTGTTAAATCATTCTATTCTATTCTATTATATTCTATTGTATTCTATTCTATTCTATTCTATTCTATTCTATTCTATTCTATTCCTACCATTCTGTTGAATCAAGATGGAAAAGCAATGTCTGACATTCATTTGTTAATTTCAAACAAATTTTATAGTCAAGTTATTTCTATGACCATTGTGGGGGTTTCTTTAATTATTTTACTAATAATAATTCTGACCACATCCAAAAATTGTGCAATTGAATTTAAAATCAAAAAGAATAAATAATTGGAATGTATCTAGAGTTAAGTAATTTAGATTATATAGCTAATCAAATTAACAATGTATCATGTAAATACACCAAATATTCATATTCTGACATGATTTCTAGCCCCCAAGATACGTTACATTGAGCAAACAAACAACAAAAATGCTTTCTATACCACCTTTCACGGTGCTGTTCCTGTTTGGCCTCCTTCCAGTTAACATTTTGGCTGAGACCTCTCATCTAAAGACCACATTTATGTCTTTGCTGCATTCTACCCCTGGAGGTAGCAGATATTACTCTAAAACGGGCTGAGGCAGGTTTATAGTCTGCAGAAACATTAAAATAAAGAAAATATGTTTTTCTTAAAATCCAAATCATATTTGACATGTTCATCTTTGTATGCCTCCTTTAATCAATTTTTCATATATATTTTCCCATTTCTCAGAAGTATTAAATTATATGTAAAATATCATTGAATCAAAAGTTCAATTATTTTAGGCAGCTGGTTGCTTTCTATACAGTCATTACTATTATTATTACTCCTATTATTATAGAAAAGGGGCAACGATGTATAAGAAAATGAATACTTTAAGTTCAAATCGCCTCTTTCTTCTTCTGTTTTTCCTCTTCTGTTCTATTTACATTGCAGTGTCCATATAATCTGCACTGTAAAAACGACAACTCAAAATTGTTCACCTTACTAAGATTTTTGCATTCACTGACAATAAAATTGCCAGTTGGAACTTGAACTGTCTGTTGTGAGCCACCTGAACTCACTTTCATAAGTTTCTGATGAAAAGTTCATCTTATTCTATAAATTAAGTTGAGTTTACTTTGAAGTTGTAG
>NW_015151586.1:0-25426 GCF_000732505.1 Cyprinodon variegatus
TCGCGTCTTTGACCATTTAACCTTACAGCTCGTCTTTCATCCCCTCACTGCAGCTGTGAAATATTGTATTTACAAGGTGCAAAGAGGTAAAATCTATCAATTTCCAAACTTAAGAAAATAAAATTTTTCTTAATTTAACAGAATTGCTTTCATCTGGTTAACTGAACTGAACAAGGGAGCTGTCAGACTTTCACTTAAAGTGCTTGACTTTGTTGTTACAGCTAGAGACAGCTTGGTGTTGCATCAACTGCACAATACCTAAACTAAAAAAATAAATAAAAAATTTCAATACTCTAAAAGCCTCCCTGTCAGACCTGGAGCCACTAATTGAAAAATATCTTTCCAAAATGTCTCTCCTCATAATGTCCTGTCAATGGTACAACTGTTATAAAAGAAAATAAGTAAAATGAATGGCAAAGATTAGGGAGGCTATCAGCACATCCATCAGGTTCATAACGTTCATTCCCCGGTAAATGAAACTGGATGTAACCATTATAGGGGCAGCTTGTGACTTGCCTAACGAGGAACATTTTAAAACCATTTCACATTAGGCTTCGGTTGCGTTTTGTAAAACTGGAAAGGCTTCATGCTTCAGCGAGCAAATGAGAGTTCAATATTATATATTCACACCTTTAACTGTTTCAACGTTTTGTCACATAGCTGCAGTGAACAAACCAACACAGAAATGTAAAGTTTTTATTTTAGCCGTAAAATTTGAAAACTGTATCTTTTATCTTCCAGTCATGTCTGCTTTAAAGTTGTAAAGAGGTTTACATCAGATTTCGGTAACATGAAATGATCCTAACATCTAATGGATCCCTGTTAAAAAAAAAAAAAAATTTTATGGAACCATTATAAAAATAATAATAAATAGATAAATAGTCAAACTTGGCCAACCCATTGGTTTAAAAGGAAAATCGGTTGAAAGGAGAACCTTTGCCATGCATTGGCAAAAATATAGACTACAGTAACAGGAGAAAGCAGCTGTTGACAGAAAGCAAATATCTCCTGTCTGCATTCGACTATAAGTCATCTTAGCACAAAACTGAATGAAAATCTGTTATGCTACGTTCACACCAGATGCATTTTGGGCAGCAAAAAGACACGTGTTGCTTCATTATTGATGCTGGCCCACATGTGACGAGCCTCAAGAGCATCTTTGACGCTCCTAAAGCACGTCCAGTAAAGTGTGTACAGATGAGTCTGACGCTTCTGCTGCTTTTGTGTTCAATGGCAGAGACCAGCTTTTTGTATTTGCTGTGATAAGCTGGTAAAGAGTAGTTTTAATATATTTTTAAGTGAGAAAGTACACCCCAAAACATTGTCTGTGCAGTCAGCTCATCAAGTTTACGATCCTACTTTAAAATACTTTAAAATATTTGCTGTTCGGGGCAGCTGGAAGTAGATGTTAGTGTACAAACTGCAAGCACCAGAATAATAACAGCAGACATATTTTGCAGGTTTTGACATTCTAAGTTAATTTAGGCATTAGCAAGCGCATGACATCCCTCAGATGCTCAGAAGCTCATGAGGCGCAGCTTCAGCTGCTCAGACACATCAAGATGCACTGCTCCTGCTTCTCTAGATGCGCTGCAGGACCTTTTGAGGGACTTTGATGCACTTTTTACATGCATTGACTGCATGTAAACCAACTGCCTCAGTCGCATGCAGTCTGAATGTAACATTAGAGGCTGCAAAAAGCCTTAATTGGGGCTTCTCTTCCAACAAGAACCCTAAATGTCTAGCCAGAGCAACAATGGTTTAAAAAGTATACTGTATTTATGCGTTTAATACCTAGACAAAAATAAGGCCGACAGTAAGATAACGCTTCAATCTGTTAAATAAACTAAAAGGTAATGTTCATATTTGCTCTCCATCTAACATGAATGATATAGAACTAGGGCTGCAAATAATAATTATTTTATTAATCTATTAATCTTTCGATTATTTTTTCGATTAATCAATTAATAATTTGACAATAAACTATTCCTTAAAGAAGAATCTTTACAGGATTAAATCAGGTGAAAATGAAACTTTCCCATTTGAGGAGTTCTGATATTGACAGATGAAAAAGTATTTTTTATTTTAAATGCAATATATATACATTTTTTTTTTTTTTTTACAATTTTGGTATAATTACTTCTCTAAGTGGGTTACTCTGTCAGCTAAAGGCATGTCTCTATACGCATTTAAGGATTATTAGAGTACTAAATTAGTTGATTAATTTCAATAACCGATTAATCATATTGTTTCGCCCTATATTGAACAATTTTACATAAAAACATTTTAGTCTCTGAATGTACAACGCTGGTCGAGATATAAACCAAAAAACCTCCAGTAGTAATGAAAGCTACAGGTGGTTGTAGAGAGCATTGGATCAGTCTGAATGTAGTATGACAAAGGTGAAAGAGTTAGAGGTATTAATAAGTTTGAAAAGCCCTTCATGTGCAAAGGTGATGTCTCATCTTTCCCCATCACCAGACATCATCCCAGTGTGCTCAACTGCTTTCCCCATCTACTCTTCCTACACAGCAGACCTCCATCCTCTAAACCATCTGCTGTGGACGGCATGCATGCCATTTTTAGGGCAACAGCACAGAGTTGCAAAGAAAACTGAGACAACATGAAGGCAACACTTGTTGCTCAGTTTTAATGCTCTGCAGTGAAGAAGAAGAAAAAAAAAAAACGGCTTTCTCAGAGGCAGCAGAGGGCGAGTATGGAGAGCGGCTTTGCTTTTCCAGAAGAATTGACTCATCTCTGCAGACTTGTCCATCTGTTTTCTTGTCTTTTAAACTTTTATGCATACACTTGGAAAGTAAAAATGCAGTGGGCATTTCAAACAGGGACATGAACAGATGTTTGTTGTCCTGAAGAAGACAGCTTCATTGCAAGACGTTAAACCCATGGTGATTAAAAGACAAGAGGCTACATTAAAGTCAGACAGAGCAGAATTACTGTGTTTCTTCTATTTTATATGCTTTGCTTTAATTCATTTAATTCAGCTTTTCTATATAAAAAGCATTCATGGATTCACAGTTTTTGGTAAATGATGGTTTATCCTTTGATATTTGACTTATATTCTGTATGCCAACACTTCCAGTGAGACCTGCTGTAAGGAAAATTACAGTCAGTAGCTTTTCCCCAAATGGCAGTTCTGAAATATCTGCCTGCACCATAATGTGGACAAATTTAATATAAGTTTGAAAACTAAATGAACTGGTGAGGGAAGGCATCAATATTGAGCAACAACAAACGCTGACATTTGATCTGTAGCTGCAGTCAGTCGATAATTTGGTCTGGAATAAAATTGCAACATAATGAATATTTATTTTGTTTTTGTTTCATTAAAGTTTAATTTGATCAGGGACTTGTTATTTAAAAATAGGAAACTGTGTTCTGTTCATCGCCGTTCTAGTCAAAGGCTCATTTGCAGACCCTGGCTAAGCTTTCATGCTGGTTTTTTGAAAATGACAAATGCAAGCATTCTGAATTAAAGACATTTAATGTAAAAAATAAATAAATAAAACAAAAGCAAAAATTAAATAAAGAAGAGTCGAGTGAAATAGCAGTAGAAGGATTGTGCCAAGAATGAGCTTTACACTGTTACTAGTTTTTACAGACTTTGATTCTTTAGAGCTAGCCTAATTTAAATAAAAGGGGATGGGTTAAGTGCAGAGAGTTAATTTCGTTGCTCTTTACTTGTGACAGTGTAATGATATATATATATAAAAAAAAGAAATAAAAAAGTTTTCCCTGCACAGCTGATTTTCATTGATGGCTCATTAACAGGCTTTTTTTTTAAAAAACTGCAATCATCAGAATCGCACCACTTTAACTGATGCATAATACTATTCAATAAATGTATATTCTATAAGAATTATGAAAAGAAAGTCTTCACAGAATTATCAAGTCTTGTGCAAATGCTGCACAAAAAAAAAACTCTGTAGAAAAAAACAAAACTATTATTGATGCAACAACATATCTGAAACAACTTAAAAAAAAACATCTAAAGGCGCCCACTCCCATAAGGGTAACACCTTTACCTGAAAAAGGGAAGACAGACAACAATGACGGCAGAGTGCTCCATCTAACCTGACCTTTAACCTTGATGACTCAGTGCAGTCATCCTTTGAAATCTTTTCCTTTACTTTTTAACTGGGTAACATGTGAAAAACTTTTGAGATACTAAAGGGTAGAACAACAAATAAAACAATCATGCCATTTATCTTAAACTTCCCTTTTAAAACAAGATACTAACAGAATCATTGTGACTTTAATGTCAGTAGGTTTGAGTATTGTGATGAATCTCTGCACTGAAAGAGTTCTGACTAACATTTTTTTTTTTAAATCAGTAAACGGCTCCTATCTATAAAATATTACCGTTTAAAATCTGTCGATTAAACACCAAGAGATGAAGTTTTTAGTTTTATGCTCCCAAACAAAAAAAACCTGAGATAAATGAGGCCTGAAAACATCACAGTTTTGCCATTAAAACTAAATTTCATTTATTCTCTCCACCATGAGTGTTGTATTAGCTGAAGTGCTACAATTTAATCAGTTGATTTTATTCTATTGCACGTTTTTATGTAACGCTGTTCATCTTTTGAATCACCTATTTATCCAGGTTCTCTAGTTTTCCTGAAAGCTGCCAATTTAATGTAATGGTGCCATAAAAATAAACTGGATGGCCTGGATTCATGTTGCAAGTTGTCATTTTTGCACATTTCTAGAAACAGTGCACCGTTTAAAAGGAGAACTTGGAAGTAATATATAATTTATATATATCATTTGCAGAGAAGCTGTTTTTCTTTAAACCTTGAAAAAAAAAAAAAGGCGAGATTCCCTGATTGGTTTTAAAATCACACCACTAAACTATTGTCCAACAATTAAAAAAACATATTTAAACATAATTTTAATTGGAGAAAAGACTATTAAAGATTTTACTTTTATTTATTTCACAATGGCAGCAACTTTATGGACTTTAAATCTACAGGTTAGAGTTTATTTTTCCAGCTTAAAAAAAGATCCTTATGTTCGGCTCCAACTCTGACCATTTAGTTTTGATTCCAGATCCTTTAGCGACTCAAACCCCCACAATGCAGCCGTTTAATGCACATGTACCCTGCTAAGAAGCCAGACAGTTACAAATACACCAAAGTCCAGAATTAATAAAATTCCTGGCTGATTACTTTAAAGAATTTGGACATAGTGGGTGGAAGCAAATAATCTGCAATATAAGCAGTTTTTATGATCCAACTCAAATATGTCATTTTTTATTATTCGTTATATCAAAGAGGATTTTTTTCTGGAATTAATTTTTTTTTTTATGCTTTTGCTGTCAGTCTGTAATGAATTCATTTCATATAAGCAATGAGCCTTTTAATGATCCAGCTGTAGGGTATTGTTAGAGATTAATAGTTCAAATATGCTTTTTTCTTTACTGTAGGCAGATGATTTCATTATATTTATTTTTAAAATGTTCATATGTTCTGGTAAGCGACGCCCTAATCGGCGACCATCATGATTTAAAAGCCTCAAAGTGGGAAATTCAGTAGGAGAAAATAAGAGCGTCGTCCGAAATCAATATGGGAGTGAGAGGATTGTCTTGAGGTACACTGAAGAATAGAAAGTAATGCTATCATGATTTGAGCGATAACTCTGACTTGTGCGCCAACAGCTGATTAAGCAGGAGGGAGACAGAAAAGTAAACTTCAATCTGGGCAGTAAACCTGGCCAAAAACATTAAGATGATCAAGGAAGCATTATGCATTTAGGTTCTTAGCCAGCTTTCAGCTCAGGCAATTAAAAATAAAAATCTTTCACACTTAGAAAAAGTTCTGCTGGTGAACATGAGTGCAGCCTCACTGTGACAGAGCAACATGACAGCCACATAAAATATAGAAAGCTGATCTCCGATCCACAAATCAGTGATTCCCTTTATAACTGAGGCTTCCCTGTGTACAGTTCTCCCAACGGCACCTGAAAGGTCTGCATCTGCACATAAAACAAAGTACAGCCCATGGGACAGGCCTATGCTGACTTTGTCCTTTTCTTTATCCTGTTTCCTGATGCATGTGGTGATAAAGTTCTATGTACGGGTATCTGAGTCTTTGCATTATGTGTTTGGATGCATGTGCATCTTTTTTGGTGCCAGGACTCACAGCTGGAGAACTCCAGAGGACAGGAATGCGCATCCATGGGGAAATTATGAAGCTGCAGCTGGCATTCTGCATTGATGGTCATCCTGGACAGAAGGACAGAAAGAAGACTGGATTAGACGAAGGCGTTCATTGCTTTGGATCCTTCGTTTAGCAGACCGTGAAGACCGTTGTGAGTGCACAGGACTCATTAATGCCCTTTTTTTTTTTTTTTTTGCCCTGGAGAATATGAGGCACTGGCTTGAAACCATATGGTACAGGATCACACTCAATTGCATGGTTGACGGGTAAAATCCCTCAAAATGACAGGAGTGGTTCATCATAAGAACTGAACATGCTTCTTTTCTTCCCCAGTTAGGTCACGGTTCAAAGGCATGTCTGCTTCTGAAAACCGAGGCACTTAGCTATGATCACTTGATGAGTCAATACACCAGATGTCCAGGGGAATCTAGGATAGCTATTTTTTGCCTTTGCACATCTTTAACCTAGTTTAACCTTATTTTTCTTCATATATCGGTATAAGAGATTTTTTTTTTTGGTAGATATCATTTGTGAAAATAAGACAATAAACACCAGCTTTTTTCTACAGTTTGTTATCCATTGTTGCTTCTTTGTCCTTCGTACAATTTCAAATTAATTGCCTGACTTGGAGCACAAAAGAGGAGTCTCAGCCGAAGCAGGAGGAGGGCTGCCTCGCTCCCCTTGTTTGGAGGTGAACAAATTGCAGATGATGTGCAGACTTGATTTGCATACATGCTCGCTTCCATTCTTGTCAGCTTGGAAATCTAGATTCGGGTGAGACTGAATTAGTTAGAACAGGAAGCAGCGCCGAATGTTAGGAGAGCTGTGCGTTCAAGAAATGACAGTTCAGAAAAAAATGTTTTTTTTTAATTTTAGTTTGTTTAGAATCCAATAAAATAAGTTTAAAGGAAACAATATTTTTTTCAGTGTATGACAGTCATGCACAGGGAGGAATTTCTTAGAAAGCAGCTCAATATCTTAAAGAACTGAGCTTAGTTGAGTTTCTGGTTTGTAATTTCTAGCAATCATCGTTAGTTTTAAGTTAGAGTTGTTATCCACACATACAGCCGTATGATGGTACTGATTCCATCCAATGTATTTATTAAGCACTTTAAAAACTCTTGAAGGGATATATATATATATATATATATATATATACACATATATACACTACAAAAACACTCAGAGTGCAAGCAGCAAATTTTGCCTCATATTGTGACTTGCATCAATAGCTGAAACTTGCATGTGATCTGGATTAAATCAACAATGTTCCATTTTTTTTTGCGTTTTTGTCTTCAGTAAAATACCTCCAGACTTTTTGAGTCCAATGCTGAAGCTGTCAATAGTCACTGGTGCCACCCTCTGGTATAGAGTGGAACTGCTTGTCCTGCATTTAATCAATTGTTCCTTGGCATGAGGGAACCATCTGATATATATGAAAACTGTCCATAACTTTTCAAGTTATTCTGTACAAAAAAAAAAAACACAACCTCCTAAAACATAAGATAAAAAAAAAAAAAGGAGCCAAAATGAACATAAAAAATACACTAGAAGGGTCGCATCCCTGATGAACGTTGCTGATGATTAAACTTCTGGATGAGAGTTTAAATTAGTGTTAAAGCAATTTCTTGTTAGTTTAAACACAACAAGATGAAGTTTAACTTAAGGTTTCAATTTGTAGTTTTATGACCCTTCTGTACTTAGAAAAAAAAAAAAATATATTAAAGCGTAACTCCTGATTTATTTCATTTTCTTATTCATTCCGTATAGGAAAGTAAAAAAAAAAACAAAAAAAAAAAACAGACCAAGGACCACAAAAAGGGATCATCCAGGAGGTCAAATGAAGGACAAATGGTGAAAATTATATTAAAAGCTATAATTTAACCCCTCAGAAGCTCACATATTACGCCATAAATTACTCATCGCGGTCCTAATTTATTTAAATTTGGCATTTCAGAAAGCAATAAAAATGCAATACATAGACTCCATATATATGTCAGGAGTTAAATTAATTTTAGTAACACTAAGTGACGAATAAAAATATCTTCACATACATGCTATTGTGAATCATTTGAGCCATTTTCTTCAGACAGAAGGAATGTCATCTTTCTAATATCCGAGGGTAACTTTCTTCTCCCCAAAAGCAACAGTTCCTTAAAGTACGCTCGTCAAGTTTAATATTTGCTTTCCCTCGAGCCTCTTAGCTTGCCAACTTCTTTAACTAACACTTACTGGCTACTTCAGTTACATCTGTGAAGCCTGCAAGCTGTTGTTTACATTTTATTGGCTGTTACTGCAAAAAAATAAGGTCAATCAGCATAAGTTAGCGAATTAGGAAAGAGTTGAAATGACTCCAAAGCCTCTGTACAGCTGGAGGGAGCAGCTGTGTTGGGCGATAACCATCTGTCACGACGGGTGACCCTTTCCTATCAAATGTAACGACCGGGTCCATTGTTTGTGCAAAGAGAAAAAGAAGAGTGCAGCTTTAGCTTCTTGATGTTTCGATGCAAAGCAGTTTAGTTTTGGCCCATTTGACCCCTGCTGATAAGAAGCACATTTATAGCTCAGCTCAGAAGGCCATGATCAGTGGTATTAACCTCTACAGCAGCACAAATTATCCCTCTACAATCATAGGTTAGATTCATGCTCCTAATTAGACTATTTTGAGTCTTTTAACCTTCTTACATGAAAATGGAAAAAAAAGGTTTTAGAAAAAGCTGCATTGCAATAAATAAATGCTTAAACAGAAAAAAACAAAAAAGAAAAGAGACCAAGACGATCTTTCCAAGCAAAGTTATCGCAATGAGATGCAGAAATCTTGGAAAACATTATGCTCATTTAGGACCAGTTTATTCACAACAGCACCTGGAGCGTCCTGACACAGCAGGGGTGGTGCGTCTCCTCCAAGGCCCATGTAAACAAAGCAGAGGTTGTTTGCGCTAGGTTGCCGAGGTTTAGTCATATAGATGCAGGTAAAACAGATCCTCAAGGCATAAAAGCCTGTCAAAGTCTGAGAGTACGTAAACCCCAAAAGGTTTTAAAATTTTAAAAAGAACCTGTCCGCTCAAATTGTCCTTTTTTTCCTTCTCAGTAGCTGCAGACAGCTGGGGTTTTCTCAGTCATAAAGCTGAGCCACCAGACAAATGCAGGACGTGTTGACAAGCTGGAAGAGGGCGTTTTATATTTCTGCTCCGAAGGCAAATAACTGTTTGGTAACAAAAGCAAAGATTCAAATCTTAATACAGAATATGAGATCTACTGCAGAGCGCGCTGTGGATGTGTGGGCGGCCTGTCAAATAAATGTCTGCCGCTGCAGCTGCTGTTTACAACCATCCAAAAAACAACGCTGCATTACTTCCAGCTACAGACAGAATTTTTAAATGCTTTTGTCAACCGGCTTTGAGCATCACTTAGATTGAGATGCACCTTGATTTAAGCATTTTAGAAGTAGTTTGAAATAAAACAAAATAAGGATTTATAATCTAATTCCATAGTTCAGTAAATAAACTGGAAAATGCGTTCAAAAATATGTCGAGCATAACCATAATACAATTTTATCCTTTCTAGTGCAGCACATCCGTCAGGAGAGTAAATGTGGGTGGAGTCATAACTGCTCCAATTTAGATGCATCATCTAAAGCAGACTTGCTAGCACTAAAATAAATTATGAAATTTGTCATAAAGTCATAATAACACTTCAGATTTTTGTCAAAGTACATTTTTTTTCATTAAAGTACATTAAACTTGAAGATGAGCTCCTTTGCCTTTCAAGAACCTTATAACAGTGACTATAAATAGGAGGTTATCATGTATGATCAATTAGATCTTTTTATTTTAATGTAAAATCCTTACTGAAAGAATTTAAGAAATATGGCTAAAATAAACTTAATCTAAAAATGAGAACTAAATCCAACTAACCGGTTTCCAATCTAAGAGTTTTGTCAATCCATCAGCAGTCCCATCAGTTTCTGTTAAAAACGTGTTAAGTTCCAACATGCTCACATGACCAGCCGTTTTCTCCTGGAGATCTGTTTCGTTTTAAGCCGTTCTTTTGGCTTAGAGACATGTGGACACGAAGGAAAGCGCTGCTGATGTTAGCCATCAGAGGTCGATTCATGATATGACAGCCATTTGAATGCTTGGAGATTTTCCACATTGGCTTCAGAGTTGAGCATGTAAACAGTCCTACTGGATGAGGCTTAGTGGACTCAAGAAATGGAAAATACAACAATAGCAACTTGCAGAAGTTTATTCGAAAATAAGCAGCTTAGAGAAGCATACAGGTATGATGAGGAAAAAATACAGCCATCACAACTGTTGTCCAAACAGGTCGATAACTTCCAGCTCTATCATTCGGATTCAGCTTTGATGATGGACGAAAGCTTTAAGAGTTATTTTGATCTTAGATGGGGACGTGAACTTCTGCAGGACAGCTCAACATCAGAGGTAACCTGGGAGCTGCACCGTATACAGAGATGAACCCTTTACAGACGCTTCTTCCTCTTTGACTCAAAGTTTCACAGCCGTAAATTCTTTCTACTTTTCCTCTGAACTTAAGATGTCAGAGTTTCAACATCACAACTATTTTAGATGTATTCTTGCAGTTATTGCTTTCACATTCTGAATTTTGACACTCTGGGGCTCGCAGCACTAACCTTTTTATTATTTGTTGATTATTTTAATTAGTTGGGCCTAAAATTAATGCATTTAATTATGTTGAAAGTAAAAAAAATAATCAAAACAAACATTTATAGTCTTGCATATTCATATATATATTTGTCTAATATATAATTTCTCATTTTTGCTGTGAAACAACTCCAGGAAATAACTTTCCCATTTTGGAGTTTTACAAAAGTTTTAGATCTATGATGAGTGTAGAATAATTTCATTTTGACTAATGCTATATGTAATAGAAATCAATATTTATTTTAATAATATTTGGCCACTTTGGCTCTCCATAAATCCAAGCATGTGTAAATAAATAAATTATTGTAGGTTGGCACCTGGGAAGCTTTATAAATGGTTTGTTTTAAATTACCACTGAAGACTTGATTTCACCCAGTTTCATCCATTCAAGCTCAAGAACAAAAATACTTTTTCCACCAAGAATTTTAATTTTTTGGTGAAAAACAAAATATCAATATATAAAGAATATTTTATAATATTTATGCAAATAAAGCCTTTTAATACATGAATGAAATACTAACATTATAAAGGAAATGCATTCTGCTAATAAAGCTAAGATTTGACTGATAGAAAATAAACACTATTGATATGTTTGTATATTATATGTAATAAATTAAGCAATTGTTTTAAAAAGCACCACCAGAAATAGTTAATTTGGGCAATACTACTGTAATATGTAGAGAAATGTTCTGGATCCAGATTGCATGAGGAAATTGTTGCATTTTGTATCCGATTGAACTGAATAATGTCTGGTGGCTGTTGCATGTGTTACACTGAATGAGCACTTTTACACCAACACTCCAGTGTGATAATTCGGGGCTAAAATACACTTTCTCATAGTCCTACCCCACAGATTTTAGGAGCACTTCATTTTATTTTATTTTATCATCTTTACTAAATTTGCTGAGGATTCACTGGAAGGGAATTAACAATAGTAAACTCCTCAATCCTGATCTTTGCAGATGTTCATTTCTGCTCCCCCACGCTTTTCAGTTCCTATAAAGTATTTGAGCTTTCATGCTTCATTTTATTTTTTAAGGAGCGGCATTTCAGCCATACTGTATTTTTACACTCATCATTTCTAACAATTTATCTTTACAAACCTTTTTTTTTCCCCAACTGAGCTTTTTCAACCTTAACATGTCATCAGGGATCTATAGAATAAGACTCAGATCTTTTTAGTACCCAGGCTTGGTTTGGTCCTAAACTCCTGCCTATTGAGCATCTAATTTTTGATTTTCTCCTTTTTTTACCTTCTTTTTGGATATTGAGTAAATTTCTACACTGTACCAATAAACCAATAAAAATCAATCAATCAATATTAGACACACATTGATCATATTTGCTCATGTTAGCCTCTCCGGCATATCTACCCCCCCCCCCCCCCGGCATATCTACCCCCCCCCCCCCCCCCCCCCCCCCCCCCCCCCCCCCAATATCATTTATGGACATATGTTACTTTCTACAAAAAATCAAGACGTAACAATTTGAACAACAACAGTTTTACCTTCAAAATCTGTCTGATAAAACCTGTTTGATAAGAGAACATTTTGTAAATAATAATTTAAGTTATATAATAAAACATTGATTGTCACTCCTTGCATGCGTTTTTGTCTCTTTATATGCAGCACTTTCAAAGTGGTTTAGATAAAAACAGGCTTACTGTAGACACTTTCCTCAGCTCTCGCTGAAGGACAAATGATGAGTGGATTTCTAGCAACTATGCTACCTTTTACTCTCAGACTTTTGTGTCACATACTCCTGGTTTTATCGACTTCATTTCAAAGCATAATTTTGAAGGTTTTTACCTCAGTGTGTAAAGTATCTTTCCATTGTTCCAGATGCGAAGTAGCTGATTTGGAGTCGTTATCCAGTGCGAGTCGGCGTTCTTGGAGTTCCTAAAGATGGTGTCAGGCAGCCAGATCAGGCCGACCATATTGCTGGTTGCAAAGGAGACGGAGAGAAAAGGAACAAGGTGAGAATTCACTGGAGGAGGCTTCTTTGAGACCTCTGTAAAATGAATAAGTCTTCTCAATAGGAGGATAATTAAATGGGAAAGTAATGCACAATCAATTTGTTCATTTGATTACTAATCTGTGCAAAAGAGGAAAATATTTGTCTCAAAAGATATTCTCTGTATGAAAAATTTCAAAAGGTATTGTGGCAGAAGGACTAACTTTTATACATACGGGGTCTTATATATCCCTCTAAAAGCTTAATCTCTAATCTTCAGATTACAAATAAAGTGTATTTGCAACAAACAATACCTATTGAGGGTCAGAATCCGCATGCTGCTGCTGTTATACTGCAGACGAGTGTCGACCCAAGACTGTGCAAAGATTATATCGATCTGGTACTCCTGGGGAGAGAAAACAAGAGTCAATATAGTGATCGGACAAGGCTTTTTAGTGAGATGCACAGACGAAAAGATTTTCAGGAGGAAATGTGTGTGTTCAAACCACTGCTTTGGAGAATTCAGGCGCAAAATGTCCACATCAAAGAAAATCCCTCAGCAGAGCTCACTGGAAGAACATATTATGCTTTTGATATGGAAATTTAATTACAGCCTCTCCCAGTCTATTTACTTCAGCATATTTATTATTTATTCATTTTTTTTTCTACATCTCAGTCATGACCCCCCGTTTTAATTGTGCAATGTTTTACCGTGAGAACATTGAATCTGAATTTGCTCATTTAGCTGATATTCAATAATTAGACTACTATATGCCCAAAAGGATTTTTGGAGTGGGTGGTTGTCTCTTCCCATAAGCCTTAATTAGAATTCTTGAAAGTGTTGTTCTGAAAGCATGGTTTTACAAAGAGCTAAATGTAAGCAAACACTCATCTGCCTTGACACGCTGGTAGAAACCCCACATACTGCTCAGCAGCACTTTTTTTATTTTTATATATTAATCAACCTCGTGTTTCTTTGGATATTTTCATTTTTTAAAACACAATTGGGAACAGAGCTTTTTAAATGTTCTAATCTAGAAGGAAAAAATGAAACTAAGCCATTTAAAATACTGTACACACTTTATGCGAAGTCTGAGACATGTTGCCTGAAAGAGCAGCTACCACTGCAGGTACTCTGGTTGGAAAATATCACAACAATCAGATTTGTATCAAACACCACACTGTGTTTGACAACTACAGCAGTCTCTGAATTATTAAACCTGCTGAATAGAAAAAAAGAGCTTGCATTTGTAAATCAGTTGTGGTCTGAAGAACAGCTGACAGCTGAACAGACCAAGCTTTTACTGCTGTAGGTGAGCTAAAGATGCAGTGCCTTACGAAAGTATTCTGCCCCCTTGAACCTTTCAACCTTTTGCACATTTCGGGCTTCAAACAAAGATATAAATTGTAATTTTAGATGAAGAATTAACAACAAGTGGGGCACAATCATAACCTGCAGCCAGATTTATATGTAAAGAATTGAGTTGAGTTCTACGTTATAGTCTGTCCTTTAAAAGGAGGGACATTTAGTACAATACTTCGAGCTGATTAGGTGACGTGCCACCTAGTATCCGCCTTCCATAATACGTTTTCAGCCAATCGTGGGAGTAAATCGGGATGTTTCAGACATGTGCCAGGAATGACCGGTGGGACGTGTTTACTGAAATGTAGACCATTATTTATGGAGGAGTCATGTCATCCTGCAATGATTTATGTAGAATTCGGAAGATAAACCTGCTCATAAAAGACATATTAAACAACACAAAGTTGATTTTTGAACTTCATCAACCCTCAAATGAAAAAACTTTGCAAGGACAATTGGACTAGGGATGCAACTTGTTAGAGGATGAATCAAAATCATTGTAAATTTGCAAGTCATGTTTTTGACAGTTGGAGAGAATGAGGCAGACTATCCCATTTTAAAGAAAAAGAAAGAGCCTGAAAAGAAGATTACAGGTGAAGCATCATCTTCTGGTAAATGGAGGATAGAGTTTACTCCATCTAACATTCTGAGGTCTATTAAAACAGAGTCAAATTTAGTATTGACAGGTGAGTCCTCCAGCAAAGCCATGTTTTTAATGCCCTGGCAAGGCCTTCTGACATTCCCAGTCATTCCCACATGTTCTGCCCAAAAAAAACACAGCTGGCATATCATTCGTCCGACTTCCTGGTTGTTACGAGACGGACGTGTTAGCGGGAGTCTTTCAAGATGGATTTGTTGCGAGACTGAAAACTTAGATCTCGCAACAATCCAGCTTGCGGCGCAAGGACAAAACAATCATGGACTAGAACAAAATGTATTGGATATTTGAAATAAAAAAAACAAAACAAAAGCTGAAGTGGGGTGAGTAAAATTATTCCGCCCCTTTACTTTCAGAGCAGCAAACTCTCTCCAGAAGTTCAGTGAGGATCTTTGAATAATAAAATGTTGACCTAAATAACTTATAATGATAAATAGAATCCAGCTGTGTGTAATCAAGTCTCCATATAAATGCACCTGCTCTGTGATCGTCTCAGAGGTCTGTTTAAAGAGCAGAGACCATCAGGTCCGAGATACTGTTGTGGAGAAGTTTAAAGCCAGATTTGCATACAAAAAGATTTCCCAAGCATTAGACATCTAACAGAGCAATTTGCAAGGGATAATATTGAAATGGAAGGATTATCAGACAACTGTGAATCTACAAAGACTCGGCCGTCCCTCTTAACTTTCAGCTAAAACAAGGAGAAGACTGATCAGAGATGCAGCCAAGAGGCCCATGATCAGTCTGGATAAAATCAGTCGTATACTGCACAAATCTGGCCTTTATAGAAGAAAGCCATTTCTTAAAGATATCCATAGAAAGTTTTGTTTAACTGGGAGACACAGCAGACATGTGGAAGAAGGTGATCGGTGCAGATGAAGCCAAAATCTAACTTTTGGGCAACAATGCAAAACATTGTTTGGCGTAAAAGCAACACAGTTCACCACCATTAACACACCATCCCCGTTGTCAAACATGTTGGTGGCAGCATCATGGTTTGGGCCTGCTTTTCTTCAGCAGGGACAGGGAAGATGGTTAAAATTGATGGGAAGATGGATGGAGCCAAATTCAGGACCATTCCGGAAGAAAACAAGTCTGCAAAAGACCCAAGACTGGGATGGAGATTTAGCTTGCAACAAGACGATGATCCAAAGCATAAAGCAGATCTACAATGTAATGGTTCAGAAATAAATATATCCAGGTGTTAGAATGGCCAAGTCAAAGTCTAGACCTGGATCCAAATGAGAATCTGTGGAAAGAACTAAAAACTGCAGTTCATAATTGCTCTCCATCCAACCTCACTGAGACATAGTGCAGCTGTTGCAACTGATGCACCAAGATGTTAATTCAAGGGGGCTGAATAATTTTGCACACCCAGTTTCTCAGTCTTTTGTTTGTTAAAAAGGGTTTTAAATATCCAATAAATCTTGTTCCACTTTATGATTGTGTCCTACTTGTTGTTGATGATTCTTTACAAAAAAAAGACATTTCATATCTTTATGTTTGAAGCCTGAAATGTGGTCGAAATGGTCGAAGGTTTAAATGGGGTCGAACACTTTTTCAAGGCACTATAGAACACCTCAAACACCAAGTCTGTTAATCATGTTTCCCTGCATAGTAGAAATATATGTTATTTAAAAGAATAGTAAAACTAAGATTAATGCCCAACTTAAAGAAATAAAAAAATTAAAAATTAAATTCTCCAGGAGATGAAACTGAAAGCTTCTCTAGTTTAAGGTAGGTTTTAAAGTTCAAAGTTTAGAAAAGATATACCATCCAGATAAGGGAGAAAGGCATTATTGACTCATAAGAATGGAAGTTGTCAAAAACACCCTACAGAAGACATTGTGGCAGCGGCTATCAGGGTTCAGGTTGCCACAATAAGGAACATACACACTGCTAAAGGTCTGTGCACCTAATGCTATGTTCAGACTGCACGCCATTGAAGCAGCTGGTTTAAATGCATGGTCAATGGTTGACGCACATCAAGGCACAGCAAAAGGTTCTGCAGTGCGTTTTGAGCAGCGGGAGCAGCACATCTAGAGTTTCTGAGCATCTCAGGTGATGGTCTTCACAAGCAGCAGCTGCTGGAGTTGGAAAAATGTAACTTTTGCTGCTCATATGCCACATCAACCAATCAGAGAAGCTGATCTTGGAGCTGGCAGGGAGACCGGAACAGCACTGCTGATTGCTATGATTTTTCCTATGAAACAGTTTATTAACGTCTGTGTTAAATAAAAATGTTGAAACCTGCTGGTAAAATATGTTCGCATTTAACATTCTGGCCTGTGTGTTTTGCATTATCTACATTAAAAACCGCTAACATCCACTTCCAGCTGCCACGAACAGCAGTGGAAAACCCAATAGGTGCCCTGGCCAGAGGCAGCTGCTGCTGTGGATTTCCAGTGACAGCGCAGAGCCAGTCTACGGGGGTTTTGTGGTGGTCCGACAACGAAGTAATATTTGAAGCCAGAATCATAATCTTGATGTACTGATTGCAGAGATGATGCTTTAAGGTGGACATTCTCACTTTAAAACATATTAAAACGACTTTTTACACACTGATTACAGCAAATATAGCAAAGCCGCCCTCTGGCATCGAACACAGGAGCATCAGACGCATCTGGACACACCGTACTGAATGTGCTTCAGGAGTGTCAAAGATGCTCCTGAGGCGCGTTGGACCTTTATGTGTACAAACATTAGAAATTAAACAGGAGACGCTTTTTTTGCTGCTTCAATTTGGCATCAAAATCAGACCAATACCTGAATTCTCAGATTGTCTATTTGCATGAATGTCAACATGAATCCATGTCGGACTCGTGAACAGTTTAGTCAGTTGAAGTTTAAAAACTTGACTGTGACTTCCAATCAGAAGAGTCTAGATGTAATGTTTTCTTTCCCATTTATTGCATAAATCCTGTCATATACTTATGTTAAAAGAAAAGACATTTTTGAGTTAAGCTCACAGGCTTGAAACTTCACCTGGACTAGGAATAAAATTATGAACAAACAATGATAGATATTTTTTTTTCTTCAGCTGGGGAAAAAAAAAAAAAGTAATGTGAAGAACTAAAGGATTCCTTTTTGCAGTAATTGGGTGTGAAGGCAGGTTCGGCCATGCTTGCATGAATCTCCACGTGACCAACAACTACTCAGAGCTTAGCCCCTCCCTGCCCCTAGAATGCCACCAGAGCAGCAAAGCGTAGAAGCAAAAGGTCAACAAGTCCAAGTTCTCTTACTAACAGCATTATAAAGCAACTTCTTCCAAACACATGTTCCTCTGAAAGGTAAAGCTGTTTTGCTGTGCAATTGCAGTGTAAAAAAAGACTGGTGGAGACATTGCTTGTTACACATCTTATTTTGTCCCACAATACTGTGCTCAGCAGCACACCCTGTGGTGAAACCTTGGTTCTAACTCTTTATAAATTGACCCACAAACAAGAGTAAAGTGTGGAGTCTGTAATTTTGCTTTGAACTTTAGAGACTTTATTTTAGTTTGGGGATAGACTTGAGCATTACTTGGGGGAGAAAAGTTATTTTCTCAAAATTTTAGATTGAAATTTCTGGTCTTAGGCCAAACTTTGAGTTGGAACCTAATACTTCAGACTAGAAAGACTGGGGGGAAACATAAGGACTTGAGACTTTTCAAGGACTTGGGATAAAACTATACATGATACCCAACCTTAAAGATGAGACTAGGGCTTAGACATTAATCAGATTATTGGTTATTAAAATAATCATCAACTACTTTAGTAATAGATTAATAGTTAGCTGGAGTATAGAGACTCATAAAAGTGCCTTTAGCTGACAGAGCAACTCAGAGCAGTAATTATATCAAAATTGTAATAAAAAAATATAAATATTTTGCAATTAAGATTAAAGAATAAATAAATAAATGTCAATATGCTCTATTCAGAACTCCTCAAGTGGAAAAACTTTAGTTTCTCATGGTTAATCGATTTGCAAAATAATCGTTAATTGCAGCCCTAGACCAGACCCATTTTTTCCTCCATTCTTTCTGCCCCAGTCTTAATTGTGACAATTAAAAGTTAAATAGCAAGAGCTAATTTTGCTAACGGTTGTTCTATTCCTTTTCGCTTTTTGTGGGGAATCAAAAAAAGAATGCCTTGAAATATTTGTCAATGATGGTTTTGGCCTCAATAGGTCTAAACTTAGTCTTGAAAGAACCAGTCTTGACTCCATTCCTGTAGGGAAAAACTACAGACTTGACATTAACCTGGGAAGAACTGAAACTATCTAAAAGATCTAAAAGGCTCCTTTAAGTTACAGTGTGACACCGAATAGTTACTTTAAAAGGTCTGGAGTTTTTTAGTTTGTCCAATTATAGAGGACATTTATAACAAAAATTAATGTGGCTACAAATGTTGCTGTACCATAATGCTAAGATTCCTATTTCAAAATGTTTTTTCTCTGGTACTTAAGCTCATCTCTTCAATTATTAATTAAGGATTCAGCATAGCCTACAAGTACCTTACAGGCAGTATATTAATAACTGAAACCCTCCCCTGGCATACTCTCATTTAGCTCTATGCACGTATGATTTCATAACTCCCATCCCCTTTAAATTATCTGCCTTTTGGCTTTAAGACCTTAGTTTTCTGCTGGGTAGTGTCACCACCATCAGTCCTTACAGTCCTCATATTCAGAGTTTACCCTTAATATCTATACAAAAAAAACAAACAAACCAAAAAAAAACAAAAAAAAACAGAGAAACTGAAACTCATATTCAAGAGAATAAAAAAAGCTATCAGTCTCTAAACTTTGACTCTCATCTGTTAAAAGACGTGTTCAAAATGGTCAGAGCTTCAGTTGGACAGCCTTTACATGGTATTGTCTTGATGCAGACTTTAGTTGTAAGGTCAGACTCCACCAAGTCTTTCTCAAGTCTTTGCTGATATGAATATCAATTCAGGGTCTATTATGATCTAGTGATACAGAGTCCTTCCCTTCTTTGCTGGCTTTGCACTGATAACAAGGACGTTTTGTAATTATCTTACAATTTTTTCTGCAGGAAAGATTTCTTTTTTTTTTTTTTTTAAAGCCATGAAAAGTCTGTAAAAGTTCATTAATTGCAGGAATTCTCATTTGTATTGATACTTAATACCATTTCAACCATTGGCTTTTTTTTTACTAAAGTTTCTCATTTATTTCAACCTTTAACTTAAGAAAAATCCTAACCTGTTCTTGTTGAGACAATATTTTGGGGGGACAACATTATTATTTTGATAATTCATCATCATCATAATCAGGAAATCATCAAGTGTTTCCCTTCATGAAGAATAAATCTCACTGCTGTTCCCAAATGAGGTTTTCTGCTTTAGCTGATTCTGCTTGGAAAGAACATGACAAGGCACTGAAGATGGTCCATTATTTATGGCCATTACACATAAAATGCAGTGTGGTCTTGGTAGATATCTGATTAAAGTCAACTGAACTAGGTCTAATGCTCCCCTTGGGATCCATGTCAGCATGAGAGCTAAAGAAGGCTTCTAGTTACAGTAGGGTCACTTTCAACAAACAAAATAATGCACCAATGACCTGTTTATGAGCTTATAGTGTGCTGCTAAACTATTCACACCTGCTAAACTTAAGTTTATAGTTTTGACATAAAATGTTTTTTATTTAAAGGACCGACAAAGAATGGAGAAGAAATACATAAAACATTTTAAAGAAAACTTTAAAGAATGGAATCCATTTATGCAGAGCTCCATTCACTTTGAAACCCGGCCACAAAATCCAGTTCATAATTTTACTGTTCTAAGTTCCTCGTCTTTATGCAAAGTCTCCAACTTTTTCCAGTTAGTTCTATATTTAGCTCCAGTTATTAGCTCCAGACTCTTATTCCGCTACAGCATTTTAAATCACTATTGAAAACCGCTTGCACAGAGAATTGTAACTGTTTTTCTAGAGTCTAGTTTATGATTGATTTTATTATGTTGTTCTGTGTTTTTATATGTCTTACTGTACTGCTGCCTCTTGGCCAGGTCTCCCTCGAAAAAGAGATTTTATCTTAAGGGACTTCCTGGTAAAATAAAGGTTAAATAAAAAAAATAAATAAAAAAAAATATCCAAACTCAAAAGGTGTTCCCTTCCCTTCTAAGACAGCAATCCCATAGCATGATACTGCTGCTACAGTTCCATCAATTCTTTTGCAGTGTTAGTTTTTTTTTTAATGTAGACCTAAATGGTCAGTTTCATTCCCATTACTAAAACTATTATTCAAACAGTGTAAATCATGTCCTGCTTAATTTGTGGCTATATTGATAAATTATAGCCATTTGAAAATTATTATATGTTTTATTACCATATTTTTCCATCAATGCCAGGTTTGTGGACAATAAAACGCTTTCTTGCCACCATCTGAACTTCAGGACACTGCAGCTTTGGTGTTACTAGGAGCTATTTGCTTCTTCTTCTTCCATATTCTTCTTTTCTAGCTGGTCGGTTAGAATGAAGACCCCATGTCATGTCTTAAAAGCTTAATAGCAATGCTCTTAAAATGTATAGATCATACACAAAAATTGTTAAGTTAGGAGTTGTGTTGTTTGGTCTGCATTTTATTATCTACCAGACATATTTTTTTAAATCTTCTAGATAAATCGGAAACTACAATTTCGTTTCATCTGACCAAAGCACCTCCTTCCTTTTGCATTTTCCACCTGAAAGTAGGATTTCTTATGTGTTTCTCTCAACAAATGCTGTCCTCAGTCATAAAGTCTTAATTCCTTGAGTACATGAATTAACAGTTTTCCTGGTGAGGGGTGAGCTTTGAATCTTTGCACTTCCTCCATTGTAAAATATACCGCTTTTAAGGCATTAACGACTATAGTATCAACGTTTTTGCTCTGTTCCTTCGTCTTCAAGATCCTGATTGTTCACAGATGTTCCAAAGGTAGCATTCATACTGTTGGTCTAGTCCAGAAATCAGAAAAGTGGTCTTTAAAAAAAAAAAAAAAAAAAAAACACTAATGGAGCTTCTGTTGCCACTTTGGTACTTTCACGTTTTTTTCCCCTCCTTCTCTGTACTGTTGTTATGTAACGTCCCATATTTCCGCTTCTGGTACGCTTGTCCAACATGCACTCAAACTGCAAGTGGACCACTTTTATCTGGATAAATCCTGTCCTGGTAAAAGATTCCCAAAGCTTTGGTGTCAAAATATTTGTCAGAAACCTCAGAGGACCTCAAAGATCACAGCCTTTAAACAAATTTATATACACTTAAATCCATTCAGTAATAATTTGACTCCTAAAGGTGGTTAGTTGCACTGAATTAACTTTATGTGTAAGAATCCACTACAGTACAAACTATATTAATTTATTAAGTCAAATAAATTTGAAAATTCATTTATTTTATTCAACTACCACATTAATACAAATCTTTGTGTTTGTCTATTGGATGAAAACCTAACGAAAAACATTTTTAGATTCATCATATTGCATAGTGCTGTACAAGGGCTGGTTGAATGCACATTAGCATGTTTTCCTCTGCAATTATTTCAGCCTTCAACATTTTTTATAATGCATGACATTTTTTATAGTGTAGCCTTGCAAAGACTTTACAAAAGCAGTTCATTAGTGTTTTCAGAGCTAGCAAACCTTCATCTAATGAAAAATACATCATCTTCATGCAAGCGGTAAGATGAATTTATGACTGTTAGGATAATAAAGGTTCCGAGGCCAATCTTATATCCAGTGTTTCCTTCAAAGAATATGAAAGCATGGATTTGACAAATTGCACTAAAAGAACACCTTTTAGGGTCTCTGAACAAATGTCTGAGTGGAAAACAAAATGTTTCTCTTGAAGGAGAAACCAGCCAGTGTCATCATGCGATATTCATTATTAAAATGAAAAGGATGCAGACGAGTCATGTCTGACTTCATTAGCCAGGCTCTTCCTGCGTCACAACAAATCACTTTGTCCTTATCCTGTCTCATCATTTTTAGATGAGGTTGCTAAATCCTCACTAGACACAAATCTCATCTTTCATCCAGATTCCTGCAGCATAGAGCCAGGTGTACCACGTTGGCATGTATATTCATGATCCACAGCCTTAAAAGTAGGCATTTAGACATTTGGATTAGCTGTGACAGGACTCTCACGATTTCTATTCCATCCATTTTCTCCTGCTTAGTCCTTCTCAGGGCCGCAGTGGAGCCAGTGCCCATCTCATCAATACAGAAACACAACAAAGACACACAACCATGCACACACTCAGACACAACTAAGGACAATGTAGAGAAGCCAATTAGCCTAACAGTCATGTTTTTGAACTGTGAGAGGAAGCCGGAGTACCCGGAGAGAACTCATGCATGCACGGGGAGAACATGCACTCCATGTAGATAGACCCAGGGGCCCAGAATTAAACCCAGAACTTTCTTACCGCAAGCCAACAGTGCTAACCACTGTATCACCATGCAGCTGCATGATTACCAATCTTTAACTAAATAATTACTGTGATACATCCATTCTTAACTACTTGAAGTGGATTCATGAAGATTTAAAATAATAAAAGTAGCATATCAGTCCATGGTCACATGGTCTTGCTGCAGGCAGATACAGCAACCACTCCATAGAGCCAAAGCCTAATAGCAATTTTTTAAAGAAATTTAAACTCTTTATTCTTTGTTTTCTGTCTTTATGCCTTTGATAGGCAAAATAGACTTTTTTTTCTCCACGTTTTGAGACTTGAAAGCACTTTGGAAGTTAGTTTTTAAGAAATCCAGTTCCTACTAGAGAAATTTTATTTAAATCTAAGACATTTTAGTTTGTAAAATCATTGCACTTATTTTTATTAATGATATATTAAATCACCAACCCTATTTTTATTAATGATATATTAAATCACCAACCCTATTTTTATTAATGATATATTAAATCACCAACCCTGATACAGCAAGTCATTTCAATAATGTTTCACTCTATTTTTGAATTTTAAATAGAGCCCTTCTTTCCCAGTATGTCTAAATAGATGTTTTTCTGCAAAGTGCAGATGAAGATTATATTTATTTCTTCTATATATCTTTTAACCAATGTCACAGGGCTATGATGTGATCATTTAAAGCCCGTCGAGGCAGGTGCATCCATCTAGTGGCTTTTAGTCCAAGGAAGGGCGTGTGGCAGTTGAGATGGATCTTGATGCATGATCGGGGCAGATGGACGAGATGGTAATCTATGACATTAACATCAGGTGTGTCACATTTTGTCTGAACGCTAGGAGGGGTCTTACTTTAACTTTGCAAACAGGCTGTTTACATTGTTTTTCAGAAAAACAGACTCACCCACTATTGAGAAACAAATATAGAGGAAAATAAAATGCCTTGTCACAGAACCTGATGCAACTTTGCATTTTTTCTTATGAAAACAAGTTTAAAATAAAGATGAAATAATTTCTTTACAAAGACAGCCATCCTTTGCCCTTTCAAAAACACCAAACTCTCAAATCAGTCAAGTTCTGCAATGATGTGAAACAAACCAGTAACAAAAGCAACGTTAAATACAAGGTACAACAGATCACCCACCACTTTAAACCCCCTCACCAGCCCTGCTCCGATTACCTGCCAGTCTAAGTAGTGGAACAAATTCAACCTCATCTTCTACCTCAGTTGTCTTTTTATTAAGCGCTTTGCAACTTTTATCACATTAAAAACCAAAGCAGCAAATAATCATGAATTCCACCCAGACCGACAACATACATTTTATAATTTTCTACAGTTTGAGCTGAATCTAGGTCTGGACTTTGTGGGGCTATTCTAACGCATAATCATGCTTCGGGCTACATTATGCATAGAATTTGCATGCGGTGCAAAAAGTTCTCCAAACTGAACAGAGACTCTAATCCAACATTTTTGTAGAGTCCCCCTGTAGAGCTTGTTATTATGCACTGCTTTGTGCTTCTATGATTTTATGTGACTAAATGGGCATGAAATGTCTGATTTAAAACAAACTGGTTGTTGTTGATAAAGCTCTTCTGAATGTTGTCCATATGCTGAAAGTCAGACACATGTAAAGTTGTACTATAGTTTGATTTCTCCACCATACTTAGTTTTTCAGACTTTGGTTATAAAACGGCTCTCAAAGAATCTTTAAAGATGATTTATAACAGAAAAGAAAAATAGCTTAATCTTTGCCATGAACAGCTTTACAGGATGGAAAACCTTTTTTGTGTGTAGACCTGCTATCCTATAAGTAGAAGAGGCACTGATTTCCAAGCCAGTTTTCCTAATGAAGCATCTGAACTCTGGGTCGACTCCAGTCCTACTGGAAATGATGATGCTTGAAGGAAACCATCACTTTTAAACGGAATTTTCCATTTCAAATATCCATCTGAAACAATGTGGGGGGGTGTATGTAGTTCTAGTTTAAAAACATGTATGCAGTGCACCATCTCCTAAAACAGCCTTGATATTATGTTCATCTATTATTAAGGCTGAAACAATTAATCGTGATTAATCGATTATTGAAATAATCCTTAACTAATTTAGTAAACAATTAATCTTTAACTCAAGTATAGATACTCTAAAACATGCCTTTAGCTGACAGAGTGACCCACAGTAATTATACTTT
>NW_015151586.1:26411-67774 GCF_000732505.1 Cyprinodon variegatus
AAATAATTCTACTTATGTTTTAAAAATTAAGACCTACGAAATACTAATTTAAGACATTTTAATAACAATTAAGGCCTTAGTTTTATCTTGAAGAATTTAATGCCTTTTAAGACTTTTTAAGGACCCCAAAAGTCTTCTTTGATGACTCTTTGGCTATCTGACTATTGATCGAAAAAATAATCAGCAGATTTATCAATTTGCAAAATAAGCATTATTTGCAGCCCTAATTATTATACAATCATCATCTTCTCACCTAACAAGGAAGGCTATCACTGTTCACAAAACAAAAGTTCAACTTGTAGAGCTGAAGATATGCTTTCTTTTTACCGCTTTTCTTGCAGAATGCAGTAGAATCAGTTTACGGCTTAATAAATATCTTTCTGATAACAGCCTCGACGCTTCTTCACTCTGGATAAAATGGAATCCAGGATTTACTCTCACAATTTACAACACAGACAAAAGAGGAACCTCGGCACTGAGCAGAGATCACTGACTAATGTGCTTCTTCAGGCAAAACCAATGCTGCACATTTGCTATAAATATTTATGAGTGAAATATTGATATCTCCCAGTAGTTGGGAAATTAGTCCTTGGTTTATATTTAAGGTCTTCCAATGACAAGTAAAGAGAAACAGGAGAAATGTTGCCTTTTTTCCAAATCCCTCTCCAGCAGTGATGTGGATCCATCATCCTGCCATATATTCAAGATTTACTCTTGGACCTCTTCATGAGCAAACAAACCGACCTGCTTGGAAAATACCTCTCTGCAGCCTTAGAGGCAGAGAGATAAAGGTAAACAGCCATCCCCTCACTGCTTAAGGCTGATGATGAACTTCTGTCACATGTATGAAAAAAACAAAAAACAAAAGGAGTGCAGCACCTGGAGATATGAGGGCTTTTTGAATGCAGCTTTTGTTGCAGTGTGGAGGTAATTTCATAAACACCTTTCTCTTTGTTTCTTTACAAAAAAACAAAAAAAAAGAAATGAAGCAGGACATTTGAAAAAGAACAAAAGGGCCATTTGCATAACTGGCTGCTTGTTCAGTACATTTGTGGGGATGGAAAGTGAAATGAAACATTATCCGGACCGTTTTGATTCAGCATCCCGCCTCAGGTCCATCACTACCCTCCTTCAACAAATAAATAGTTTATGTTTGAGTGTTCATAGAAAAAGTGGCAGTTGTTGCTACAGTAGCAGCAATTCAACATTTTCTTAATGGGCCCTTACTGGTCCTCCTTAAATTCCTTTGTAAGAATCAATTTTAGTACTAAAATATTCTTTCCGTCATGATTTGTGCACATTAAGATCTAAAGAGAATCGTCATCTCCTGGTTACACCCTGTAAATCAGTGAAAGTGTCAGGGTAAAACCAATATGCAAGACGGGGTCACTCCAGTGGCTGGAAGTTGGAGGGGATTTTGTTGAAGGGAGGTGGGCTGTCATTCAGCTGGTGACCAGAAAGGGCCATTTTGAATGGCTGCGACTGTATGCTAGTTTATATGGTGACAGTTGGTCAGAGCAAAGGAAGGCACAACCTATGCTATGGAGAAACAGATAACCCAATCAGCATTTTTAAAGTGATTATGAACAAAAAGTGCTTCATGAAAATCAGCTTAGGGCTTTCATATTCATTCGTAAAAAAAAAAAAAAAGGCCTACAGATGTATGTCAATTTCTGGTTTTGTGGTTGTTTAATCTTAAAGTTTTAAAAATAATTTTAGAGCTGTTTTTTGAAAAGCTAATCTCTTACTCTGAAGTAATGCAGAGCCCCAATTTTCATTCAACAAAATGAAATAATGGCTTTTATTTTGAAGCCAATCTGAAAGTCGTTTTTTTTCCTAACCAAAATCATCCTTTTGCTTACCTATTTAGGCTGATAAAGAATTGGAAACCTAAATTATCTGTGATCTTTTATTGTAAATATCTATTTGCATTATTCTAAAAAAACAAAAAACAAAGAGACTCTACTGACTGGAGCAGTTAAACTGGTTATACATATAGTCTATATATGTCATCTAGTGCTAAGCAAGCTGCAGGTCCATTTTAATACTGATAATTTGCTGGGTTGAACTTTAATGCATCTTGTCAGGGTCTGATAGTGAAGTTTATAGTTCTAGCTGTATTAAATGTAACTTCTCTAAAAGGACATTTTTCTCTTTAATGCCGTATCCAGCAGGTAAGATATTCACGACTCATAACTTTACAAAACCCACAAAAAAAAAAAAAGAAATAAACTCATCAATTCCAGGAGTTTCTAAGGTTATAAATCTATTAAAATGCATGTTGTATGCTACAGAACAGATTGTACAACTAAGCAGCATCTGGCACAGCTGAAGGCTGAGCACCTCACAGCACAATGCATCCAATGGCCCAAGGATCTGGCAAACTCACAAAGCATCAATCATTCTTTTATGTTATTATGTCCCCGTCTCTTAGATGTTCAAGTGCTTAACTCAGGCCTTTAAACAAATCTGCTGCTGCAAAATATTGCTCTGCAAAACACTTTAAGGCTTGGAAAACAAATGGTCACCATTTCTTTCCCATTAATTGACAGCTGTGACTGACAACCGAGTCCCTGGATGATGTCTCTGGGTTAAGAGTTTGCAGCCTTTTCAAAATGCATTAAATGTACTCCTTTCTACCAATGTCTGCTATTTAAAAGGCCACCAAGGTGAAAGTCAGTTTATGCTAACCTTGCAAACGTGTAATAACTTTGAGCAAGCTGGACAATTGAAAAACTAAAAGTCTAAGATGTCTACAAGATTAACTTTACAGATTTGAGAATAACTTTTAAATACTCTTTTTCTAAAGTCTAAAAAAAAAAAAAATCTGATCGTTTCCAGCATCTTAAATGGTTTAAGTTTTATTTAGAGAGTAGGAACCACAGAAGATGGTACCAAATCACGCATTAAGGAAAGGTCAAACCAAAGTGGATAACTGCAGAAAAAAAAAAAATGGCTCCAACTTATGATTTAACGGCCATTTGAAGGACCAACAGCCTAGTCTTTTCATTGCTTTGGATCATTGAGGGTTCAAGGCATTTTTCAGTACACATGTGAACAGGTCCAGGACAGCATTTTAGTTGTTTTAACACCCCAAGTTATATCCTCTTCGGCTAATTTTGCTTCTTTTGGGATCTTTGGTTCTCAGTAGTTCAAACTGAGCGTCCTCTATTTGACAAATAACCCAAAATTTTCTCGCTACCTGTTAAACTGTTTTATTGCGAAACCATAACCCTATTTTGGTAAAAAAAAAAATGTCTAAATGATATTGCTTTTTGAAAACCTTTTATATACATTTTAAAAAGAACAATTTTCAATAACAGAACAATAACAGGCTTAATTTAGAAGGCAACTGGAATTTTGCTCTGGTTCGAACCAACAAAGATTCCTGGATAGGTGTCAAAACATTTTCAGAAATAAACTGAGCAAAAGTCTGCTTGCCCTCCAATTTAAGGCTGTTTTGTGGTTTCCATTACCTGGATGACTGAGAATTTACACAGGAGTCAAGTTTTAACTTTCTTAAAGAGTTGCACTTCTGCAGGCTCAAATTTTGCTGCCATGATGTTTAGATTTATGTTAAAGTAAAATCTGTAGAGTATGAGATGAATTCTTGTTTGGGAAAGATGCTCTATGTATTATGGTCTTAAAGTCAATTAGCTGGGAAGCTGATTTTTTTTAAGGTTGGAACCTAACAAAAGTTTTCCATTTTAAAAAAGTAAACATTCTGATTATAGAAAGAATAATAGTTATCAAGACCCTTACTAATAGACAGGCAACAGAACTTCCTCAAAAACCACCAAAAATGTCATTTTAAAACATGTCATACCGATAATTTCTGTGGATAAACATTTGATTTACAAGACCTGGCTGACACATACAGATTATTTAATTCACCTAATACATTTTAAAGATTAATCTTGCATTTCCAGCTCAATATGTAAAACCCTAAAGAGCTCAGTGGCTATTCTCCTAAAATGCAAGTCAAAACAAAAAGCCAAACTCAAAGCCAAATTATATATTTTTTATCCAACCAACTAAAACTGGATATCAAGGCAGATTCGCTCCTAATGCTATAACTACTTTCATCTCTCCACCATGATAGTTGGCTAAGATATTAATAACTTCTGCATGCATCCAGAGAAGTAATTCAATATCACTGTACATCTACATAAATTGCAGCCAGAGAAAACTGTTTTGGATTCTGATAGAACAGAGCTGACTGAAGAGGCAGACTCTGGAATAAATGGCATCTGGTAAAAATCAGTGGCAAAGGTGATGGGGTGTTGCACACAATAGAAAATAATAAAGAAATAATTTGTTTGGAAATAATGTGGTTCATTAAAAGGTCCAAAATTGTTTTATTTCAGATTATTAATCATACAACTACTGTATATACACTTTATTATAAAATTGGCTAGGAGTCCTAAAACTAAACAGTAGATTTTTTTTTCCTGATACTGTGAGGTTTTCTTGTTTGTAGTGTCCTTCCTGTCGGGGCCTGAAGCTCATACCCAAAGATTTCTATCCGCCTCTGAATAAGCATCCGGCTGACTGGACTAAATGCAGAAAGTTAAGTGAACCTGATGCTGATTTACAGCAGAGCTCAGAAAAGTGCCAACAAACAAAACTTGAAAGTAAACTGGAGGCATAGAGAGATTTGAAATGTTGTATTCGCTGCTATTTGATCAAAGATTAAAAATACTAACAGCTTCTGAATGTATTTTATTCCTAATAACTCTACCTCTGTCAATTGAAAAGAAATAGTTTCTGAAACACATGGGTTGTAACCCTCTATACCTGATCAGTTACAGTTAAGTAATTTGATTTTGAAAATTATGATTGGGGTCAGACCTAATTCCACTTCCCAATTTCTTTTATCGTTCAGTTAATTGGGAATTACTGAAGCTGAAAACATGTTCGTGTTTAAGGTGAACAGCAGGTTTCTTCCATTTATTCTGCATCTCTCTGCATCTGAGCCACTCTTAAGTAACATGTACCTGATGGTTCCACACAATCACCACACTAAAAGCTCCAGCTTATTTCAATGATAAAGAGTATTGCTTTAGATGCTAAATTCATGTTAATGTTTAAAAATAAATGGACAACAATAAAATTGTAAAAGAAAATTATGTGTGTGTTGAAGGGATTACTAAAATGGTGTGGAGAAGATGTGAGGGATCTATTATCTATTCTTATCTGAATTATTTAAAGATTTAGCAGTAAAAAAAAATGATAGAAAAGGTGAGAAACTACAAAAACAACACAATTTAGTGAAGCTGAAATATTCCCTCTGTCAGCAAATCAATACATGCTGACTCTCATAATCACCAGTCATTTTTTAATAACAACACAGTCACATCTAATCGAGGCATGATCTGAATCTATACACTTTAAAGCTGCAGCAGCTACATGCTGTAAAGTGCAATAAAATAAAGTAAATGTCAGGGTAATTAGTTTTTAAAAAACTCTTTTACTGAGTATCCTGAAAGCTACTTGTAGGCTGCTCTACAGCTGGGTGTCTAGATAAATAAAATTAATTCAAAAGACTTGACATCACCCAAAAATACAACAAAAGCTTGAGCTTTTAATTCACAAACAAATTTATAAATGAAAACACAAAGCATGTCCATCAGAGTCTGGGAGCTTCTCATTTTAGGTATGTCTTTAGTTGATGCATTTCATAGAAAGGCAAATGTACAAAAAGGGAGTTCATATATATTCTACACATGCAGATGCAGTTTTCAACAGCCATGCCTAGCTGGCATTTGTAGTGCAGTCCAAGTATTTGTAAGGAATCACTTCACCCATGGGTCTCCATATATTAGCATGAAGTTTGCTCTTATTGACATAAATTGTAGATTTGCTAAAAAGTTTAAAGTTAACTGCTATTAAGTCAAAGGTAAACCTAAAAAGTTTAAAGTTAACTGCTATTAAGTCAAAGCTAAACCTAAAAAGTTTAAAGTTAACTGCTATTAAGTCAAAGTTAAACCTAAAAAGTTTAAAGTTAACTGCTATTAAGTCAAAGTTAAACCTAAAAAGTTTAAAGTTAACTGCTATTAAGTCAAAGTTAAAACAATGAAGCAATCCTAGCATTGTTCTATCATACGCTGCACTATGCAGATGCTCTGTTTGCACTGATCAAAATTTACCTGTAATGGACTAATAGCACATAGTGAATGAATTGGGAAACCAAGCCTTCCTCTAGTATTTATATGATAATCTAAGGGCACTCCATTTCTATAAAGGGTATTACACTTTCATCCCAAGATGGTCATTACGTGTTAAAAAAAAAAATACATTAGTAGCAATAGACATTAATTTTTTTATTTTTTTATTTTTAAAGCCAATACCGTTTATTTTGACATCAATATAGCCAATCCCCGGGTACGTTCTGCAGATTCTTTTAATATTGCCCTTTCTTTGCCGATTTTCATGATAACAGTGATTAAATATTTTATAAAAGTTTGAATTTAATCAGATTGCAGAGACTGCAGATTTCATTTTTTTATGTTTTGGATGCTCACATAAATATCTAGGTACAATGTTGAAATAACCATTATTAGTTACAGTTAGTCATTGCCTTTAATTTTTATTAAATAGTAAATACATTTTTATAAATCACCTCACTTGAATGGTAGGTTTTATTCCTTTCCCTTTTTGAACAGTCGCTAAGTGACTTACTGTATGTAAATAAATATGAACCTAAAAATCCTGCACATTAGAGTTCATTTTATATTAAACACATTTCACAACTAAGCCAAAAAATTTGAAGGGATTAAAAAATATATATATTTACCAGAAAGATAATCTTTCCTATATTTTTTCATAAGAAAAAATATAGGAAAAATAATTATAAAGTTATAATGCATTATAATTGCAGGAATCTAAAACAGTTATCATAAAATTTTATTCTCAGCATGTTCAATCTAACCTTTGCTCCTTTAAAAAGGTCAATTGGAACAAGTGTGTGAAGCTAATGGGAATAAAAATCTAAAATATAGAGGTTTTTTTATGCAGTTTGAAAATCTTTTGAGCAGACTTTTTTCTAAAACCATTTAAGAATCCGTTTGTAAAAAAAAAAAAAAAGAACCACTGACCTTCTCTTGTGCAATAAGATAACCTTTTGTCATAAATGTTCAGTCAGTCACAGTTTCCTAATTCCAAAATGAAAAGCATTACTGAAGGTCAAGAATGGAACAGGTAAAAAAGAAAGAAAACAGACTTCACTTTGGAAAATTTCACATGTACACCCACGCAGTGAGACTACATTAAAAGGCACTTTAAAGTGACGCGTGTCATCTGGGAAATTCTCCGTCGAACACGACGACAAAGACTCCTCTGCTTGAGCTGTTTTCTCTTGAATCATGAGCCATCATTGTACTCCTGCTGCTAACAGGCCCACTGTTGAATCTCATCAAATCTGAGTGAATGTGCATCCTTATTTTCTTTTGAGTCATAATTTTGCCTAAATAAGATTAGTTTCATAAACGCAGAAAAGAAAGTGAATGACCCTTTAGGTCCAAAAGGCTTATATAATGGTACTTATGGGTGTAAAGTATCATCAGATGAATAAAGGGACATTGTACTGATCTTAAAAACTCAGTGTGTCGTCGTTTAACTCTCTTCACTGGTGTTAAAATTCAGCATCAGAAATAATTAGGCGACTCCTCAGGGGAGTCCACAGAGAGGGCTGTGCTGTTTGACAGCTTGTGGTCATTTTTCTGTCAAGCTTTGTCTATTTTGTAAAAGTGGTCCCATAAATTGTTGAGCTCAGTTACTAATTTCTTACATCTGAAGGAAATCTGAAAATTGGCCTCAAGTTTCCCCGCCCCTCTGGGACACTCTTCTGCTGTTTGTGTGTCATATTGCATTTCTCAGACTCCTTTATTTTCTAAATTTAATCATGTCACCCATCTGTCACTGTCCTGACTCCTTACATATTCACCTATGCCTTTTGGTCAAAACACCAGAACATACTCCCACTGCCAACACACCTGCACTCTTCCCTTTAATAGGCTTTCATAAAACAGAAATATTTTTTCAGGAGAACAAAAAAAAAAAAGAAATATTGGTAATGAGGACAAACTTTGAGAAACGTTGTTTGAACCCGTTTAGAACATTTGGTGTAGATTAGATTAAAACACGGAGAATTAGAATCCGGGGAAGTATCATGGGATAAGCTAACGAATTCAAGAAAGGATGACTTGCTATCCTTCATGCATCAATAATTAGACTGACATTCATTTGTACAGTAAGATCTGATCTATATAAAGTCTTGTCTTTACACATAGATATTTATGAATTTGTTACAACCTTTACTTTGACAATTGGAGAAATGTTATACTAACATCTTATGTGTTGGCCCGTCTAAAATAAACTCCTTTACAGAAGTCCAATCTGGAAATAATATACAGTGTATGATAATCAACATTCTTTTGCATATAAGCCCCTACAAAGAATACCTGCTGTTGTCCGTTTCACATCAGGTGTAGTTTTAGAATAAAGGGGTAAAATTTAGACTTTACAGCTTTTGTTGGGGTTGATTTTGCAGCAGTGGCGAAAAACCGATTTGTTACAACAAATAGAAGCACAATCCGTTCTGAAAGCAGAACGTGTTTAACCTCCAAACAGGTGGGTAATATTTTACCAGCAACATTTAGAAGCAAGAATTTCCTCTTACATAAACTGGTGAGAATGGTGGCAGTGTCATGGTGGGGGGATTTTGGGCTGCTTGAGAGCACCTTTGGGTGCTAACTAAATTAACATTTCTGTTGGATCATGTCTCCCACGCCATGCATGGAGCTGTTGCAGAACTGGAGAATATACCTCAGTGACAGGCTGCTGCACCTTAAATGCACCAGGGAGCGTTATCACAGATCCTTCCTCCTAACAGCTGTAAGACTCTATAACCACCACTGTTCTGAACAACCTCAATAAGTTGTTACATTCATGCTGATTTTGCACAGTTTCTACCTTAGTCAGTGAAATAAAATGCTGCTTTTATTTTGCACATATCTGATGTTGCTGCTATTTTCAAATATCTATTACTGTAAATTGGCTTTTTTTTCTCAAGGCACACAGTTTTTTAATTGTTAGACACTTTACAGTACAGTATTTTATTGTTTATCTTTTAAGTCTTCACTATTATGTTATATATTCACATTTGTGTGACAATTTTTTTCTATAATCTTTTTGCTGCTGCAAACACCAGAATTTCCCCATTGTGGGAAAATAAAGGCATTTTCTATTCTACTACATTCTATTCTAACAGGAGATTTATAACATGGATGTATAGCAGGTTTACAGAAGCTGTGACATGTCGATATGAACAAACAGCTGAGAAACGTTAAGGTACACTTTTGAATCCAGGTCATACAGAATTGAGGCATACTGTTCCCATTAAATTGACTAGTCACTGTATGTTCCTGTCAGGAGTCAAGCTAAAAGGTTTTTCAGTCCTGATATTTCTTACTCTCGGCACCGAATGACATTGAAGAAAATAACACCATCAAACTAAAACTACTGTGTGAAGTGTAGAAAAATATAAATATAAGGAAAAAAAAATCAATAAGCCATAATAAAAAAAAGAATGACGCATTATACATTGTTGTTGTGTGGGTGTAATATAATAGACATGCAGTTTTGACTTTTACTCGGTCTTCATCTTTCTAAACCCACACCTGATGAGGTGATGGCTTCCAGGCTGCCATAGTTCTACTAGAAGTCACTGTCCTGCTAGTAGCACACACCCACAACTGCAGAGTCATCTGAGCATTTCTGTAGGAGACATGATTCAAAGATGTGCTGGCAGGGAAAAGCAGAGAATACCCTCCCGTGTGGATATGCTGCTGCTGTGGACCACTCTATCAGACAGTCGCACAAACTGCAGCCTGTCAGAAAGTCAATAATCCAGGCAGCTGCTGAGGGATATCACTATGGCTGCTAATCTAATCTATAATCAACACTACAGCTCTGTTTCTGTAGACTGTAGCATTAAGCACTAATAAACCAACATTAGAACAGAGACAGGGCTTTGAAAATTGTACCCCGACTTCCATTCCCATAGTGGGTGACGGCTACAGCAATACAAAGTTTGCCCAATAAAAAATAAAAATCAAGTAGCAAAGAGAGAGACGCCATTTCATTTTACAAACAGAGATGGCTGAAAAAGTCATCAATAACGCTGCAGAGACAGAAGAAATGGTCTGTAGCTTTGATTTGTTACCAATCCATTTGAGTTTCTTTTATTCTCTTAAATTTTCTTCAGCCTTTTAGAGCCAACAAGGTTTCGATCCCAACATTCACCAACTGTTTACCTTAGTCTAGTTATTACTGATTACATCAATGAAAATACTCATTATACATCTGGTTAGACTCTGTTAGTCGAAACTCTATTCAAAGAGCAGAGTTAAATACATTAATAGCTTAATCATTAGCTAGGGAAATGACCGACAATCTCAATGAGCCAAATCCCAGTCAACTACAGTGTATTCTGCATTATTTTCACTGATTTATATCATTAGAATATTAATAATAGCAGTGCAAATGCAATAATCCTACAGTGCAGATATATTTACAGTATATCCAAGGGAAACATATTCCAGGACATACATTTTTTTTAAATCCTTTTTCGTACTATATACACTGTTTTCATATTGTCGTATTTTTTATATTTAATGGCATCTTGATTTAACGCTTTTATTCTCTATATAAGCTGCTGGAACCAGTCCAAGTCTAAAACATGTCATAATTGTGTGGAGAAAAAAAGGATGTTTGTTGTGAATACAACTCTGACCATGCAGTGTGGCTACACAGGATAACAAAGTGCCAAAAGGATCTAGAGTATAGTACAGCTTCTCTACTGAAATATGTAGTTTTAAGCTCTTTTTATCTTGGAAATTAACTTCTACTTTGACTGTTTCTTAAGTAAATTAAGATTTAAGTGGCAGCCAGGTGTTGCTAATCAAATGCCCTTGATTAACTGGTAATCAGGAAGTTTAAGCACCTTTATGAAAATTATATTTAATTTTTTTTATGCTTTGACGCAAATCAAGCGAAGGGAAGGCAGGTTTGAGGAGGAAATTTCCTTTTTTCCAGCAAAGTAAATGAGTCACTACGAGTCAGCGCCCGCCCGCCGTCCCTACTAATATATTACAGTCTATTCTTAAGATTGTGTTTTATGTACATTTCCTCTTATGTAGGGGTGAAAAAAAAAACTTTGATAAATGATGAATCACAGCAATACAGACTATATAATTACAATGAGGTGAACTATACAGACGTTTTGCTTAAAAAAGGAAAAAAATAAAGAAATCAGCTGTGCATACAATTGAGGGGATATATATGAACAGAGACGAAAGCAAAGGAGGGAGTAAAACACAATGTTCCTTTTTAGCTCCAAGACTCTCCTCAGAAGAGCCTTTGATGTATGTTTCCTCCATGTGTGTGTTTATTAAAGGCAGATGGATGGCTACATTCAAATGAGAGTCTAAGTGAGTCTGTGCGCATGTTGCTCCTGAGTAAGTGTCCCTGCCTCAAAAATAGCTCCTTCAGTGTTTTTCGGAGGGTTAGGAAGTCCTACAATCTCCATGGACTTAATTATTCAGTGAGTTTTACTGCGGCTGGAGGATTCGCCACTTTATCCATTCAGAAAAAAAATAAAAAATAAAAGTTTGTGGGAAAAACCAAAGGTGCAACGGATGAATCAAGCAAAAATAAGATTCCCCAAGTCAGGCATACAGCTTTCATAGCTTAAATCCATTATTCAAAAGGGACATCAAGGTTGGTCGACTGATTTAGTGTTTGCCTGCACTAAGCAGGCTTTTATGCAAAAACACACCTGTTTTATCAGCCTTAATCATGTAAGTATAGCTGCAGGGTATAAAGCATCAAATCGCATCTGGTTAAGATGGAAGGAGCTCAATCTGTCTGCTAAAATTAGATCTAATAATATCTCCTCCTGGAACAGAAACATAAGATAAGGAAACTCTTTGTTCCTGGAATCAGAAATAAAGATCAATGATTCAAATTACCAGTTAATTGTCACAGTAAATTGAATTTTAACAAAGGCTCCTCGAGGCGGTGACTAAACTGTATACTTCTGCGTTACTTTATCGCAATGATAAATCCAATAATATTCTATTGATAATTGTTAATGCGCCACTGGAAATAGTTTTGATGCATTTATGGAACAGGAAGATTTCTAATGTTTCAGTACAGTACCCAACAGTCAGAACTGTTCCATTACATTTTGTGGTGATACATTTTCTAAGCGAAATGTTTCATTTGTTATAGAATAAAAAGAGGGTCTATTTTAACCATGACAATCTGAATAGATACAAAAATTCTTTAAAAATCTCATATTAGGGAAAACTTAATTTCTTTGCAATAATATCACACTTGCAGCAATTTCGGTTTTGCTCCCATTTTTTAAGAGATGAACTTAAAGATCTTGAAGTATTGCCATAAACACAATATATCCATTTCCCTCAAATATTGTTCCTAAACCAGTCTAAATCTGGGGTACTGAGCACTTCTCCTTTGTTGGGATAATCCATCCCACCTCACAGGTGCGCCATATCAAGATGCTGATTAGACACTATGATTAGAGCAAAGGTGTGCCTTAGACTGCCCACAATAAAAGGCCACTCTGAAAGGTACCGTTTTGTTTTATTTATCTTCATTGCTTCTATATGATCTCTAAACCAAAACAAAAAAATGCATAGTGAGTTTTTAGTGCCTGATAGCATATTGCAAACCTGGCTGGGCTGCATTGTTGCAACCTACTTTCTGCTGTGGGTCAGTAATAACATCTTGAATATGGTCATGCTGTCGAATAGCCGGAGGGTCTCGGTGCCAGGATGACAGAGCTGTGCTGGACTGATGGTGTGCCAGTGAGAGTGATAATCTGTCCTTTCCATCTGACTCACTGTCCCTCGCCTTTGTCTTATTTCTTTCCTTTTAATCATTGTACGAGAATGTTTTCTTCGTTGATAAAGTGAAGGGCTGGAATGTCGGCTAATTTCACCCTTTTTTTTGTGAAAGGCGACCTTGATCTAAAACCGGAACGGCGAGGATTTATGACAGCAAGAAAGGAGAGATGAGCTGTAAAGCCTCCACCAATTGAAGAACTTAAAAAAAAGAGAGGTCTCGATGAGCAGATGTGATCTGAGAGGATCAAAAAAAAAAAAAAGAAAGAGCCTGGAATCACTCACACACGACTTGTACTTCACAGACTCAAACACTGAAGCATGAAGGGATGATAAAAAAAAAAAAACTCATACTTGGACAACTTTATCTTCATGTGCAGAGAAATGCTTTTTTGTCTCAGTCCAACCCCCACCCCCAACACACAAACACATCCTCTCCTTTGAAATATTGCATCCGTCATATAATAGTGATTTTCCAGGACAGGAGTGAGAGATTTCAAATATTATTTATGTAAACATCATTTATCTGCATTAACGTCTGAACTAGACAACTCCATCTCCCTCCGGTAAGCTGAAACAAATTCATAGTGACAGAGTTAAGGTAGTCCAAACTCTTCCCATTTATTGCTGTAATATTGTGAAATCTGTGTCTAATGCAGACTTTGCTCAAACAGATAGAGTGAGAACTCCAATTAATGTAAACGTTTTTCTTCTAGGTAAAACTAAAATCAAAGCCCTGCAGTTGGACAGCGAATGAAAAAATCCAGTCCTGTGTGTTGGGATGGATTAAAAAGCCTTGATCTCACTCCAAGTCCTTAATTGCTGGATGCTCCTTGACTGAGCCTATTCTTGCACATCTAGTGCCTTGAAGAAATATCATAAAAGACATTTTTAAGTATTTTGTGGGGGTATTTTGTGTTATAAAATACCCTCCCACGCAGACAAATCAATCATTTTTCTGTGTAATTAAGACCAGGAAATGTAAACCAGTCGAGAGAAAGCTGTGTAGAGGTACAGAATAACATATTGGAATACTGCTTAGGTAATCTGACTAATCAAACTGAGAGGATGGTCAATGAGAACATTATTCAAGGAAATAAGTACCAAGGGAGGTACTGATCGGATGCTTAACCCCTTAAACCCAAGCGCACCCTTTCAAGGGGCCTGGAACTCTTTTGTAACAATAAGCTTGAAGAAGACTGAGACCGACAGACACGAATATGTCCAGCCCTTCATCTGAGACGCCTCTACTGTATAAGACTATTTCATTCTAATATCCACTGACCACAGCTCCTTGCCAACTTGCAATTTATGAACAGATTTGTGTTTCGGTGGGTCTGGCTTCAACAACACACATAGAAGTGCCAAATGACACATTGTTACTGCAAGCCAACAAGACACTGAATCGGCCAAAATCAAACTCATCAGCCAAACTCTGATCAATTGCAGCAGACTATGCAACAAGACCCTCAAAAACCATCAGCAAAACACATAAAACTTGTCCTACCTTTGCTGTTTTTTTTTAATTTGAAGATATTTTACTGAGAATAAAACTCCTTTTCTGGCATATATCTGATTGGTAGCTTATTATGTAGCTAAAAGCTTCTTCTCTGCATTTCGGTATTCTAGCATGCCCCTATATATATATATATATAAACTGTACCGTAAATCGCAAAGACCTCTACTACTCTCACCTGTGTTTTTCTGGGGGTTCTGTCCATCTCATATTGGTGCTCATCATTGGATTCTGTAGAATGCAAAGAGCTCTGAAGCTCCCCAATTGGAAAAACGGTTATTTAGATACAGGTGGGCTTCATCAAGCATGATTTTACTACTTAGGTTTGTAAATATAGAGTGTAATTACAATGTATAAATAAAAATCGCTGAAAAAAATAAAGCTTGTGGTTTGGGGGGTTGTAAACTGTATTTTCATAACCTAATATATAATTGCATTCACAATGTTATATTTCAAGAGTGAATTCCAAATTTAATTTTGTTTCTATTTTATGCCAAACTGTGCAAAAATAGCCTGGTTTTTATTTTTATTTCCCAAAGATCTAGCTTCTCACTTGCTAGTTGAATGGAGACCAAACTTGCTACATATGTAACAAAGATGTAGTTACGTTTGAAGTCATGTAAACATCAGTTTTTTTTGTTTGTTCTTCTAGGTGGAAGTTCTTTGACCATTTAAATCTAATTTACTCAGGCAAAGAATGATTTAGTTACAAATCTTTACATCCAATTCCACCTCCAGGACCTTTTTGTCGGTTCACAAGAACAGAGCTTTATGCTGTGCTCAAGTTGAGAACTGCCTAAGGTATGAGTATTCCTATTTTTGGAAAATAGACCTGTGGGCTTAAGGGAGAAACAGTTGAGAGGCCAACTATGCTGCAGTTCTGATTTTTATAGTGGAAACAAATTATTGAAAGAAATCAATCTGTCATCCTGCTGACATTTTGCAATATACTATGCAAACCAAGGACTGACCAAACAAGTCAAATTGGTCAGATGAGAACAGAGTGAAATGTTTTGGCCGACCTACCAAACACAAAGCATGGCTGTGGCCTTATGTGCATATATATATATACATATATATTATTTTTCTCTCCAGCAAGAACAGAGCACCTGGTCAGGGTCAATAGTAGATGGGTTGAGATAAATCGAAGGCAATACAGAAAGAATACTGGTAGAAACCTACAGGGACTTGACATTAGGGAATATTTACCCTCCAGTATCACATCTCTAAACATACAGCCCAGGTGGGATTAGATTTATTGATCCTCCCCTATTTATGTGCAAGTATAGTCTAGTCAAAGTTCAGACCTAATTAGATTTGAGGTTATGGGATAACAGCGGTTAGGACAATATTCTTTTTACAAATTGCTTCCCATTTTTTAGCTTAATGCTTCACCAAAAAAAATGTGAAGGGTGTAAAGCTACCTGCACTGTATGCGTCTAGCCACTGTTTGCAATCTGTGCTCTGCAATGTTCCCCAACAACTGTAGACTTTAATTACAATCCATTTCACCTCTGAGAAGATGGGTCGTTGCACAGTTTTACATCATTAAATCCTTCATCTACTGCTGGATGGGAGCACTGAATAAAGATGGAGTACATGCTAGGATCATGACAAGTTCCGCCTCAAGTGATTCAGCCTCTTGAGCATTTTCTGACATCTCTACATCAGTGATTTGTAATGTTTTGTTTTTACTCAATGCATTGGAAAGATTAGCTGTCTCCAACTATCTACCACAGGAGTTGTAATAGTAGTCATTCCACAGAGATTTTCCGCTTTGACATTTTGTGTTAGATCTGGGTAGTAAAGAGCTATGGGGTGTGTTTTAAAGGAATAGTTTGTCTTTGGCTGGCGGCCATTAGCTGCGGAGCGGGTTTTACAGATTAGCAGACTTAACCGAAGTGATGACACTTTTCTATCTGGGTTTTCTTCGCTCCCGCTTTGAGCAAAGATAAAAGAGTGCAAGCAAACACATTACAGAGCAGCCGGCAGGTTTATTACTGAAAGAAAATTATATTTTGTGGAAATGTAGTTCAGAAGTTACAGATCGATTTTAATTCCTTCAAACAGATGGAGAAATGTGTGACTAAAAGTAATATACTTTAAGAAATGTTTGAGTTAAAGAGATTTAAACTTTGCTTTTTTGCAGCAGCAACCAAATATTTATTTTTTGGACAGACTGGGTAGTCATGATTATCCTAATGATTGGTGGATGCATACTGGCTTGTTTCTGTTGCAGAATGCAGATGCCACCCAATCACTGGCCAACAAGAATGTGGTGTGGATGTCAGAGTGCATCATTGTCAGTTAATTTGCTGTCCGTTATCAGACTCTCCCAGCACCAGCTACAGAAACCCAGCACTTTCAGTGAGTTTTAAAGCTGCTAATGCCGGTTAATCACTCCACCATTCATCACAGTACGTCTTAAATTAACATCAGCTTCATTTGCTGTTGCATCATCCCAGCCAGCGCCCATTACCATCGCACCAAATGAAGAAAGATAATGCGTTTTGCTCAATGGCAAATGAGAAGCTTCCTGGAGTTTAGTTGTTTGTAGAGCTGTAGTTAATGTGTTGTGTACGTGTGCTTGATATGGATTATGACTAATACAACCTGACCTCCTTTTTTCCATGTGGAAATCCCATTTGAACTTAAGGAGCAAGTGAAAATGTTTTAGAAGAAAAATATAAAATTGTTGATGGATTGTGGTCTGAGTGCAGGGGAACGTACATATCAAGTTTTTAAAAGTATAAAACAAGGCCATTCCAGTCTAAGGAAATGTCTCGTTGTCTCTCGGTGTAAAATTTGACAAACATAACCAACACAGAAGAAACCGGAGGAGATTGAGGGTAAAACTGTTTTGACTCTGCACTAATTCCACTCCAGTTAAATCTGAAAGCGGCTGGGGATTCACGTCTCACTGACCGGCCAACATTGGCCCTGGCAGAGGGAAGCCAATCAGTGCTTACACAGGGGGAAAATAATCAGGATGTCGCAGCGGGACTCTGTTTCTCCGTAGAAGGGAGCTCTGAGCTCCTGCGATGAGCCGAACGCAGTCATGCCCCACTGACCCACTACAGGCAGTGGGAGGCTTTAGTACACAGCTCTTTCTGGTGGGTGAATGAATAAAAGGTAAAGCCTGTTGGAGTCCATTTATGTTTAAACTAAAGATGCACTTTGAGGTAAACAAACAAAAACTACAGTTCTAAAACATACGAAATATGCTATGAGTGTCTTTATGGATTCAGACAATATTTTATTTAAGATTAAAAAAAATGTTTGTCATATTATAGAAATGAGTTTTCAATGAAACATGCTAAACATTGTTGCAGAAACAAGGAATCTGACTGCAGTTTTCCATCACTAACAAACAGCAGAAAGCAAAATCCAGTATGCATAAGAACTCAAAGAGTTCAGAAGAGCTTTAAGTTAGAACGTATGGCAAGACTTGTAAATTGACACTCAGACCCTCTTCACTGAGTCCGACTGAGCCTGCATTATTTTGCAAAGAATATGGACAAAATATTCATCTTCCAGATTTAAAAAGTCAGCAGTACTTACTTCAAAAGACTTGCAGCAGTAATTGCATTAGCAGAGCTTCACTTCCTGTTGTTCTACCACATAAACACCCAATAGGATAGATTCATTGTTTTGATTGTAAAGTCATAAAACATGGAAATTTGGAGTTAGGGAAAGCTCTGTAAGCTACTATAAATATGGCAAATATGTTTCTTTTGTGTTTGTTATGGAAATGCATTTACTTTGCAACCACTCAAGTTCAATACTAAGACATTAAATGAGCATGATTAAAAGATGTCAGGATATCAGTATGCAGGTTATGCTCTCCGATGGAGAAATATAAATTGTATAAATTTTTAAAGCCCCCTACATGGGTGTGCTTTGGAAATTAAGTGGCTAAAACTGATGTGACGCATTGATTGCTGTAAATTGCATAGCGCCTGTCAGATGAACATTTAATGAAACGAAAAGGTGGAGACTAAGCCCCAATTAGTTTGCTTGGAAGCGTTTGATCCTAAATGCATCATATCTAAAATATGTGATGGCTTTGCCTCTCTGTGTCAAAATAAAGGCTGCAGTGGGAAATATGTAACCTTTTAAAATCAGAGCGGCTTTAAAAGAAAACGAGAGGTCTTCCAACAATAAAAGCTGCCAAATGTTCATATTCTAAAGCAACATTGCTTGTTTATCTTAAAGTAAGGACACTTGATCTGCTTCAAAAGAATCAGAATCAAGGTAGACTTGTTTCTTCACTATTTATTAAAGATTTTTAAAGTATGAACACATCTAGATAAAGAGAGATTTTCCCCTAAAACTTACATACGTACACTCTGAACATTATGTGATTAAATGTCTGTTTGCAAGTTGCAGCTTAATCACATGTCTTTTCCAGACAACCTGATCCAGTTTCTTTATCTGAACGGGAGGAGTTAATTTAAATTTGATAGTTTCCCTGCACATGCCAGTGAACATTCTCAGTCATCCAGGTCATAGTCATTCAAAAAAAGTTCAAAAACAATCAAAAGGATTTTCGTTTGAAGATATTTCGGTTCAAACTTGGAAACAAGTTCCCCTCCAGGATGTTTTTTTAATTAAAAATTTTAGAAATAGCATTGAGTTGAAGGCTTTATAGACTGGACAAAGGAAAAGCCTCGTTTTGGCTTAGAAAACATGCAAACTAAACCAGGCGAATGGGGAACTTTGTTAAACCAACCTTAAACAGAGCAGTGACTTACCCTGTCTGTTTAAGGTTTACAACTCTATTGCTGCATTGTAAGCCTACAATGCAGCGATAGAGTTGACTCCTTCCTGCTATTATCACAACTCCCACCTCCATGCAGGGGAACAGAACATCTTGCCTGTTCAGCCAGGCCAAAATTTACCCCTAACGACCCCCCCTTCGGAGGCATAGACCAGTAGCGGGTATTGCAAGAAAACAAAGAAACCAAATTAATGCGCATCCCTAAGGGGCAGACCCATTAGTCCAGGTAAATTTGCATGCTTTCTAAGACAAAACAAGGCTTTCTTTTTGTCCCACTCTATAAAGCATCAAACTTAACGCTAATTCTGACATTTTGAATTGTAAAAGCTTCCTGGATAAGAAGCGAAAGGACTTTAAACTTGCAAACGAAGTCCAGTGGATTGTTTAACTTTTTTTGGAATTCCCCTGCAAAGCTTACAATAGTTCACATCACCATTCTATGAGATTACAGTTAGCCTTTTTTTCCTGTTATCCCAAAACTGGTTTCAATTTGTATTTGGGATCACTGTCCTGTATGAAACCCCACTGTCAATCCTCAGACCCAAACTGAAAGTTAAAAAAGGAAAACTGGGTTAGGATCAGTGGCGGCTGGCCAAGAGAGGACACCGTCCCACTTACCCAATGACCTTGATTACAACATAAAAAAAACAACAAATACAATTCAAATAGATAGAATTCAAATATATCAATATTTGAATAATTTATTTAAAATACTTTAGATGTGAGAGATAAATATTTCATCTTTAATAATGAGTAGATCTTTTTCGTTCGTTGCCAGATTAGTGACGTATTTCCGCCTAGGGCACAAAAATCTTTTCACATCGTCTCTCGTTAAAAGTTGTACATGCACAGTACCTCCTCTTTAGTCCAGAAGATAGAAACCATCCTGGGCGCAGCTCTCCTGCAACTTCATTTGCACACCACCTCCCATCACATGACTTCACAGTCGTCCGTTAGAAAGTGCGACTTATTGACAGGCTTATATAATTATTTACCAACAAGGCTTGGCTGACTGCATGCAGCGAGGCTAACACTTTATTCTGCTTTCCCTGACTACTTTTAGGATCTAAATTAGGATCTGATCCAGCATGGGTTATGACAGGTATTACTGAGTTAGAGTACTTTTCAGAAAATTTTGTTTTTTGTTGCTGGCATTCATGTAAAAATAGTGGTGGGATACCTTAGTATACATTTCATTGGTTTTTGGTAAACTTCTCCACCAGTCGCTACTGGTTAAGATGTTCAGGAACCACCCTTCAACCTCTAGGCTCAAATGCCTTCTGGATAAGATTTATGGTCAGATGAGTCAATTTGAACTAGAGTTGGGTGATAAATCACTTTTCTTCTTTTAATCCAATGCACTACTTGGACTTCCATTGTCCACAGTGAAGTTAGCCTGTTAGTTTTTATGCCTAAATATTAACTCTTAACCAGTCAACCAGCTTAATATATTGTGTCATATACAGTTTAGGCCCCGTTTACATAGGCTGGGCATGCGAATTTGATTTGCACACATATTGCATGGCTATGATTTAGAGGAGCTGTGAACTGGGTTGAACAAAAAAAGGGAAAAATAAAAAAAATATAAGCAAGTTTTGATCAAACTTCTGTCAATTTGTTTTCAGAATTTTTTTTCATAAAATGTAAACTGACAGGAAAAACATATGGAGACTTGATAAAAAAAAAAAAGAAGAAAAGAAATAGTATCTGGAATACATAGTTTGAAAAATGCCTAGATACCCATGGAAACCATTCAAGACTGTGCGGTTAAATGACTTGCTCATGGACAGGAAGTTGAGATGCATATATACATTAAAACCTGTAGTTTAGATAATAAATTTACATCTGCAAGAATCTAATGCCTGTTGATGGATTTGTTTTGTGTGCAGCCATGTCATAATAGGCAGGTTCATGCCTGAAGGGTGCAAAGTAGCGCCCTGATCCTGCAGTCTACAGCTTGAGTAATGACCAGTGGAGGTTTCATTGCAGAAAAGGCATTGAAGAAGAAAGGATACTATAGAAACAGAATTACAGTTAAAATGAGAGCATTTCTGTTGAAAACTAGGAGAAACTGTTTGTTTCCACTACATTAACCAGTACTCTGTCTCGTTCATGTTTAGGATCATTGGCATCAAAAATCAAGAGGAAGCGATACTGTAAGTCCTGTTTTTCCACTCATCTTTGTTTTAAATTGATTTGCTGCAGATCATGTCTGCTCATGTTTCTAATTTCATCTTAATATGTTATATACAAAGCATAGAGCACTCACAAAGTGGTATTACAGCATATTAGAGCTGTGCTCAACTCATTTTGTGGATCTTTAAGTTGTTTACATGCCGTCTAAATTTACGTTTTTGTGTAGTTTAACAAAAAAACAAAAAATTATATTGCATTTGGTACCATTCAAATATTCAAAAATAGTTTGGGAGAAAAGAAAAAAAAAAGAAGAAAAGAAAAGTAAAGCTACAGTAGACCATCTGCATAAATATAAGAACCTTCCAGCCAATACTTTGCTATGCATCTTTTCATCCAGTTTAAGCATTATGCTTTCTTCATCTACCCATCCACCCATCCACCCATCTATCCATCCATCCATCCATCGCTTATGCGGGGTCAGGTCGCGGAGGTAGCAGCTTCTGTAGGGAGGCCCAGACTTCCCTCTCCCCAGCCACTTCGGCCAGCTCCTCCGGGGGAATCCCAAGGTGCTCCCAGGCCAGCCGAGAAACATAGTCCCTCCAGCATGTCCTGGGTCTCCCCCTGGGCCTCCTCACGGTGGGACATGCCTGGAACACCTCACCAGGGAGACGCCCAAGAGGCATCCTAACCAGATGCCCGAGCCACCTCAACTGGCTCCTCTCAATGTGGAGAAGCAGCAGCTCTACTCTGAGTCCCCCCGGATGACTGAGCTCCAAACCCTATTTCTAAGGGAGATCCCAGACACACTACGGAGAAAACTCATTTCAGCCGCTTGTATCCGGGATCTCATTCTTTCGGTCAAGACCCAAAGCTCATGACCATTATGCTTTCTTAATGATTGTTAATAAATCTGATAGGTTTTAAATTTAGTCATCTTATAAAACTTTTGAGCCTTTTTATAAATTGTAAACTATAGATTCAGCTAAATGATTCAATGTTAAATGAAAAGAAGAATACTACAGTATTCACAGTACAGGAAAATTAAGTTTTGATATTAACATAAATTCATCCAAAACACATTTAATTGTCATACGGGGATAGAGTAACATAAATGTATAAACATTTATGTTACTCTAAATAGTATGGCAATGAAGGACAGAAACTAATCAGATGCACTACTAAAATACTGAAAGCAGATGCTGCAAAGACTTCTAAAATATCCAGGGTGTGTTCTTTATGGAACAACTTTCTTCCACATTGAAAACACTAAAGCCTGGATAAAGTATTCTGAAATCTAGCGAGAGATTGCGTTATGATTTAATCAAACTCGGACTGAAAATTGGGCCACAGTTACAAAAGGTTAATTTGGTATAAAAATTAAACTAAAAATCAATGAATCAGTAAAAAGAACAACATGCCAGCAGCATCATGCTCTGGGATTACTTTTCTGGTGCAACTGGGGTTTACAAAAATAGGTGAGACCCGGAAACGTTTCAAATACAGGCTGATTTCACCGGAAGAGGGGCTGAGTAACTCTGTGTAGATACTTTGGTAATGTACTTAAATGTGTTTTTGTCCTGATGTTTTACTCACTGTAAGCCCTACAGTTTGTTCTTTGTTTTTTTTATTACTATTGTTATTATTTTTGTCTTTGTTTTTTTCTTCTTCTTTTGGTCTCTGTAGCACTTTGAGATTTCTTTGAAATGTAAGGTGCGTTACAAATAAAATCTATTATTATTATTACTACATTATATATAAATATTTGTACTTTCTACTTGCCTTCTCATTACTGGCTTGTTACTATGAAAATATTGCGAATGACATGTAATAGTTGCAATGAACCAAGTAAAATCAAAGCGTAAAGAAATCTGATCAGTTGGAGCCCAGTTATTTTAAAGGAAAAAATAGTGATGGCAGCAAAAATGAAGACAGGCCTGGTGAACATTGCAGACAATGGATTTAATTCTGAGATAGTAAACTTCCCCCATCTATTCCACCTTTATTAGAATTTATATTTACATGTTTATTATTAAGTTTTAAGTTCTTCTTCAGTTTTTTTCTGCAGCTTTAATTTTTGAATATCAGAGCTCTAAAAGCCTTTAGCTACTCATCCAGGACATCAGTTCAATATACTGGATCCTGTCTGAAATTTGAATTTAAAAAGAAAACTAGACCAAGAGTGTGTCTAATGGTTTCTTTACAAGCAGTAAACTTTGGATTAATTTTTTTTGAACAATCGATTGCAATGACAAATGAAAGTAAAGCTCTACTTGAGGTGTGCTGGATAGAGTATATTGACAGACGAAAAAGTTTATTTTTTTTGTTTTTATTTTAAATGCAGTTAAATGCCAAATTATTTTAATAATCCAATACTCACGATTAATTCGAAGGTTTCAGCCCTATAGGAAAGCATATTTTCTTTTCATAGAACTGGTTTTATATGAAGGGTTTTTAAAAGTTATTTAGCATTTTTCAAAGTTAAAAGTTTAAATTTTACTTCAGTGAAGGAGTTAAATCAGTAATTTTACTCCTGAAGTTTTTGTAGATAGTTATCTGGGCTTCTATTTCAGAATAAAATATAAATACTATGGATACCTCTGCCAATAACAGTCTGTTCATTGACATGCACTGCTGTTTTGCAGCAAAAGGGTTCGATTCCCAGCCCAGGGTCTTTCTGCATGTTCTCCCTGAGCATACATGGATTCTCTCCGGGTACTACAGCTTCCTCCCACAGTCCAAAACATGACTGTTAAGTAAATTGGCTCCTCTAAATTCTCCTTCGGTGTGAGTGTTTGCGTAATTGGTTGTATGTCCTGTTTGTCTCTGTGTTGAGCTGCAATAGACTGGCGTCCTGTCCAAGGTGTACCCCGCCTCTCGCCCGTAGACTGCTGTAGAAAGGCACCAGCACCCCTCATGACCCAGCTTGGGATAAGAGTGATGGAAAACAGTTGTCAACAGTCTCATTAAATTGAAAATGCTTCCATGTTTGAGCAATGATTGAGATTCTTTGGTGTTGTAAAATCCTTGACCTGATTGAAATATTAGCAAAATTGAAGTTTATTTCTCATTCATCAACATTATATTCCTTACCAACATGTTGCTCTAGATCCAGTTTCCTTTTCTGTCGTTACAACTATTTAGTAGCAAGGTATGAAACAGTCTGCCAGTCATTTTTTTGAGAATTAAACATTTTTCATTATCTAATTGACCGATAATTTTAGTTTTTCCCAGCAAAATTAATGTGTTCCCTCTCCTTTAAACACAGGCCTGGTAGGATAGAGTGCTGTGCTAAATTGCTCTCAGTGAGGGCTTTTGTGGATCAGGCTCCATCTGACCAATACATTTCATACTTTCTCAATAAGCCATTTTAGATCATCTAAATTATTCATAAAAGTAACTTTACAAAAGGCTGCTTAAATTTTTCAATTGCTATTCATCAAAACAATTTAGAAGTAGCATGAGACTCTTTAGATTAGTTGGTCATCAACATTTGAGGGTTCTTAAACTACAAGTAACCCACTCAGACTTCAAACATAATAACCCATCTTGCAAAGGCAGCTTAAATTGAAGTGAAATAAATACAAACATTTTTTAAATGATGCAGTCGCAGGATGTAATATTCTTCACAGCTTTATTGAACTGAATCATATGTTATTAAACCCAAAGGGAAAACTGGTTATTGCAGTTCTTATGAGGAGTCATGTAGGGTTTCTGTTGCTGGCGGAGCTGACCTCCTGTCCTGGAGTAAACAGAGGAGCAGTTAGGTTTCGCTTTTGCATCATCTTTTATTATGTTCGGGCTACATTCTTCTCTTTGGTATCAGAGTCAAGCGACAGAGGAATTTTCTGACAAAGGTTCATCTTGTGTTTGCTGCCTCAGTTTTCAGTGCTTCAATAATCAGCTGTGCTTGTTCCGAACGAGAAGCACAAACCCTGTCAAGCGGGGCAGCGGAGAAAAAGAGAAGAGTGGAAAAGAGGCCATTTTCTGCAGCGGATCAGTAATCATAATAGGGGGTCCAGAAACCTAGATCTACAGTGACTGCAGATTTTAGTGTCCATCAGAAAGCCTGTTGGCTTTTCAGAGTATTGGGTAGAAAATCAAGTTAATTAACTGCAAGTCAGAGTACACACTTTATGAGGACACCTCAAGTCCCTCTGAAATTATTCTTTGTAACAACTTCTCCAGCTTGGACATGTTTAAGTTTGAAGTCAGACTTCATATGGTTGGCTAAAACATACTTTATGGCAATTCTAGTTATACTTTATTACAACACTTTCCATAAGACACCACAAAGTCCTTGCCTGCAACATTTCACAAGGTTTGAACATACATAAAAGGAGATATTTTTTTTCAATCTGGGCTTAAAACACCTGGTACTTCAAGAGTAAGTTCGCAGAACACAGAGAGAAGTGACACAAACAGCATCACAGATCATCTGCCATACTTCTCATTAGGCATAAGACATTTCACACATAACCATCTTTTATAGTGAATTTTCTTCAGTTAAAAACAAATGATGATATCTTACTTTTTTCAATGGGCAAACAAGGCATCTATGAACACCAGTCGCATCAGATAGTGACCTGATGAGTCATAGTCTGACGCACTTGACACAAATTGCTCCATTTCAAGCCAGATGATGAAAATATAAACAAACATTCTGGCTTTTAGCCAAAATGCACCTTTAGATGTTTATATGGAGGGTGTGACCCAAAGATGCCAGCCTTTCCTGCAGTTCTCCAAAAACTGTACTTTAAAGATTTTTACTTTACACTCTCCTCACGGAATGCTGGCTTTATGATCTTGCACAAAGTCATGCTGCGAGATTTTCCATTTCCTGACATAACATTGGAAATGGAAAAATCTTGGAAGCTCTAAATATTTCTCTAGTTATGGGGAAAATGTAAGTTATTGCTAGAATGAGGCAAAGAGCATTTACCTTCCAATAAGTATATTTTACATTGCTGTGAAGCAGTTGTTGCTCACTCCTTTATGCTGGATATTTAATTTAGGTATATTAAAGGAAATCTGAGCCTCACTGGCCTCTTCAAGGCAAAATATATCCCAATTGCATCTTACTTTTACTGGATCCCTTTAAATCTTTTGGTGAGCTTCTGGTCATTGTACTCCCACGATGGTTGACCATCGTTGGGTCTCTTCTCTGTTTGCATATAATGGCTCTCATTGCGTTTTGCTAGAATTTCAAAGCCACAAAAGTAACTTCTTAACTCTTTTGAAACAATTGAATGTCTTTCCTCTTACAAAGAATTTCTTTAGGTTTGCAGTATGATGTGTTGGCTTGTTTTGAATAATCTAGTCACCTTCATGTCGTAACACTGGTTCTATTTCTGTGACACATTGATTCTGCAAATCTGGCAGAATCTAAGTGTCCTTAGATAGAAAACTTTGTATCAATTTGACTGTATGATCTGGTTGAGCTGTAAAGTGCCTTGAGATGACATGTGTTGTGCATTTGGCGCTATATAAATAAACTGAATTGAATTGGCAAAGTAATTATGAATTCTACTGTTAAATTGTAGTTGATTCAGTTTTTAACAAAGGAGACTGTGTCGTGCCATCTGTATCTCAATAGTTTCAGTTATATTAATTAATGTCAGGCCATCAGTTATCAGTTTTGGTCCACATGAGACATCACCTCTGTCTGGATCCGGACCGGGTTCTGCCTATTAGTGACCCCTGGTCTATGGCATTTGTAAGGCCATAGACCAATGTTGGATGAAAAGGCCTGGCTCTCACTCTCCTCTCTAGGTCCTCTGAAAGATGTTCTACCAGGCTGAGGTCAGAACTCAGGAGGCAACTCATATTCATCCAAACTAAATACTCTCAGTCTTGTCTTTCTGAACCTTGCTTTGCACACTGCTGTAAAGTTGCATTGGAAGACGTGGCCATCTCAATATTGTTCCAACAAAGTTAGTAAAATGGACATGTCCAACATCTCTTATAGCTTTCAGAAGTCCTTTTACTGGAGCTTCATGATCAACCTCATCTCATCAAAAATTTTGATAGAGATTATTTCCATCTACACGGTAAACTTTGCAGTGTTAAAGTTACACTTTAAGAGTGCATTTGGTCCCACTCGTGTGTTACATTAGAACTTTAAGTAGTGTACATTTTACTCTAGTTGTTGTTGTAATAACTGTAAAATAGTCAATGTACTTTCACACTCCATCTTTAGTACTGTGGAATTTACTGTGAAACTGTTATGAGTGATTACGCATGTAGGATTTAATTTCCAAGAATGAGGAATTGTTTTGGACAAAGGCGGAATGGCATGCAAGCACTACAGCTGGCCTTGATAAGATCAAAGAATGGTTGTAGCTGAAGTTTAACCAGCCAACCGACTATTAATATGTGTGGGGTGCAGTGAGGGTAAACAACTAATCACTTGGAGCCTGCTCATTTTAATCTGTTGCAAATTTCAATGGAAAAAGGAGGGTTTCTGGAACAGTGGGATGTTTAAAACAAGCTTACTGGCTATAATACATAAGTACAATTTGGAAAAGGAAAAGCGAGTGATATTGTACAATGCATCAGAGATTCTGAGATTCATTTGTTGACAAGACAACTATTTATTTGTGCGAATAAATCTCTGCATGTTGGCATAAGAGAGTAAAAAGAAAGAAAAAGTCCTAATTTCAACCAGAGTTAAAAGATTTCTTCCATTAGAATAAGCCCAGAAAATAACCCCCCAGGCTTTACACTTGGCACAGTTCATTCAGTTAGTTATTCTACTTGTGACAACCGCCAAATCAAGGTTACTCCATCAGATCCATGGATGGAGAAACTCTATTCATCAATCTAGAAAATGTGGCTTCCCTTCTCTACAGCCTTGTCATCGCATGCTATACACCACTGTGTTTGCAATGCACCTGGTCATGTGATGCTTGAGCACAGGTGGTTGGGCATGGAAACTCTCTACACTGTTGAAGTAATCTGAAAGCTACTTGCAGCTAGGTCTGTAGCAATAGACTCTGCAGACAGTTGGTGTCCTCTGAACTCAGTTTACATGGCCCATCACCCCGAGGTTCAGTCACTGTCTTTCCCAATCGTATCCATCGTGTACAATCGTTTGTTATAGTAGGACTGACAGTTGACAGTGGAATATTTGGGAGAAAGTAAACTCACAACTGGACACTTGGCATCCCATCACAGTAATGTGGTGGAATAAATAGGCATGTTCATTCACAAATGTTTATAGCATTGCTTGCTAAACCTGATTCCCATTTTATAACAAACATAAAATCTTAAACAATTGAGCCCTCGACTCTAAAAAGTACATATCTAATATTTTATGAGTTTAAAGCCCATCCAGACTTGAAAAGATCTCAAGTTTTCAATTCATTATAAGTGGCCAAGTAATAGCAACAATTTAACATCTGGATATTTCCTCACACAGCCTTGCTAAGCCAATTTGTGCAAAACCACACATTTATGTTCAGAGAAGGAATTATCCTGATGTGGACAATAAAAATCGTACTTTAATGTTTTGAGAGTGACTGAACAGATTTTTGCATAATCAGCTATGAAAGGCTGTTGAACAAACTGCTAATGATTTAAACACCAGCTTTTTTCCTCTGCAAATTATGCTTTCAGCATTTCATTTTGTCAATGCCTCCATTCCTTCATCCCAATCATTTTGCTAAAGAACTTTATTCTCCAATCTAAACTTCATGCTCTTTGTATTCTAATGACTTAAAGATGCAAGTACTAAAAATGGTCATTTATCAGTAGAAGGATTAAAACTGGTTAGTTTTTACCATCTTCCTGTCTTGATCATAGCTGATCAAGCAAAAAAAAAAGAAAAAAAAGAAAACAGCAACCCACACCTGTCTTTCTTGGCTCACACTGCGACAAAAACATCTGTGGCGATACGGATGACCTCCAAATGCAGCATGAGAAATGACAGTGCTCATGTTTGATGATGCTCTGGTGTCAGGTTACAGACAAACCTGTGGGTGTGCGGATGGAGGAGGCAATGAGGGAGAAGGATAAGACCCAACTCACCATATCGATGGATGACACGGGCCCAATGCTGTTGACGTATATGCCCACATCAATGAGTGTCGGTTTCTCTGCAACAGACAGAGGGAGGGAATATGAGCATCCAGTGCAGAGCCTTGCAAACAGAAAAAAGCCTTTCACTATTCCACATTTAGTAACTTAACAGCTAGAAAGCTGATTGCATCTTATTGACATTTTGTGAAATATATATATTTTTTCCCCAACTTTAATAAAACTAAACATAAAGAGGCCCATGTCCAAAATTTGGTTGACTGCCTACAAAGACAGGCCAGAAGAGGAGAGCATTATTGGGAGGAACAACCAACAGGTCAAAGGTAATTCTGGAAATCTGGAATCTGCTGGCATGGTGACCATCTGATCAGACTTCAATAAAAGCAAACCATCAAGAAATAAAACCAATGCAAAACACCACCATAAAAGAATCTTCTCTAAAAAAGGCAGCTAAAACCATACAGGGGATAAAGTAAATATATGAATAACTGAGCTGTAGTCATAACAAAAGTCAACCTACATGGAAAATCATGGAAGAAATTAAAACTGCAGAGCATAGTAAACATACAACCCCCTATACTGAAACATGGTACAGTAGGAGCAGCATCATGCTGTGGGGATGCTTTTCCACTGCTGGTGGCTAGATAAAGGCAGGACATAAAGGACAATCAAAATGAAACAGGGAAACCATTGCAAACCACTTGAGACTGTGGCAAAATTAAGCTTACTGTATATCAGAACATAAAATACAGTTAAAATTAGGACTGAATGGTTTAGATTGGAGTATTTATGTGCAGCAGATTGGCCCCAGTACAAATCCAGACATAAATATATTATAATTATTTAGACATACAAAGTGAGATTGGGCTGCATTTTTGTTTAATAGAGGGGGATAAAACATGAATATCTTTATGAGGCATTGTGATGTATAGCAGTCCGTCTTTCTGGCCTGAGGCTTTTATGTAACCAAAATACAAAAGCATAAATAATCGAGAATAAAAAAACAAAAAAACACGCTTTTCATCATTCAGTGTCACCTTGGCTAATAAAACCAGTTTATTTCCTTTTGGAGGACGACAAAGGCATCAATCTACCCAGAGAAGAAAGATTTACACTTCAGAAATCAGAGACGTAACACCGATTCCTGAAGCACTTCCAGAGTTGCCATGGCAGGTAATGTCATTTCCATTCGGTTCCTAGGATCATGGATAAATTTAGTCACCAGCATTTGACTTGTTTATTCTGAAGATGAAATTTGATAGGAGCAGTAGGAAACAAGCCGATGTTAGGACAGAAGATGATTTCTGAATGGAGGGACAGCTTCTGTCTTCATGAAAAATTCACCATGATTTATGCATTATTCCAGGCTTTTCTGTTTAACCCATACATACTGGTCTGTCCTCATCTGATTCTGAAACAAAGCAGTCCTATCTTTTATTTAGTATCTAGAGAATGGCATGAGGTGGGTCCTGTAACTCCAGGCCTAATGTTGTTCCATGTATAACATAACCGCCATTCTGGTTCTACAATTGTACCATTTGTTAATGCTGCAAAAGGAGGGGGAAATACAATGATACACTAGCCATATTAATATGTAACCTTAATTAAATTGCAGTTGATACAAAATTATGGATATAATTTGCTCCATTATTGCCTTTCACTACCTGCAAGACTGCATTAGATTTCTTTGACAAATCAAATTCTGCAGCTTGACTGTCCTGACTTGGACAACATACAGATTTCACACTGCAACACTGCTAAAAATGTAAGCATTTCTCAGATTTCAGTTTTAAAGGCACAAAAGTAGTAGTACAGTGACACAAAGTAGTTGAAATTTTAACTTTTTTTTCTTTTTTCGTAGAACTTGCCTTATGACCACTTGGAGGTGTTCAAATTGGTTACTGAAAGTTAAACTTTGTGATTTGACGAGTGTCAGGATAGGAAAAGGAAATAAGGTGAATTTAAGGTGCTCATAGTGAAGTTTACACCCTGCATCCCAACAAACATACTGTGGGGTGGCAAACACAGAAATAATAATTAAAAAAAATTCTGTAATGTAAAAATCGAATCAGTTAATAATCTTTTCAGCACATGCAACATGTATCCTTTACAAACTTAACTGAAAACATTTCTAGGACTGTAAAAAAATTTTACAATTATATGGGAACATGTATTCACACAATATTTTCTAATGTTTGAAGTTGGCTTTCCTTTGAGCCGTGTTCCTTTACAATCATATCAAATATGGTGAATTTATACATGAAAAATGTGACTTTTGTGTCGATCTTAAACTCAAATTGGCATTTATCAGCTTGGGAAACAGTTTGCAAAGGAATAGAAATGGTTAAGAGAAGCATTATAGCCTACAGTACCAATGTTTCAGTCATAAGGAGACAAATATTAACAGAGTTATATACATGTATATCAAATACAGGATGATTTAAAGGACAAATCATGTAGTATAAAGGTCTAGCTGAAGTCGTAAAAGATATGTGAATGATAAAATTCCTCATATCAGAGTTGGAAAACCTTTGTAAGAGGGAAGAATTCAAGATTTAGCATGATAGACCGCAATCAAAGTAAAAAAATCACAACCCATACAGGCATTAAAGCAAGGGTGTAGATACACTTTTGCGAGTCACTGAATAATAGAGTGACATATTTTAAATAATGCACACACTTTATTTGCATGACTTCATATCTGATAAAACGCACTGCTGTTCTTCAAACTTAAACCGACAAAATATTTTTAGAAATTTCAACATTCGTAGCAAGACAAGAAGTTAGCCCTTAGCTAGTTTTCCTTGTAGAGGTAGCATCTTCGCTGGTCTTTTATTTCCTTCTATGATGGACTGACATCTGGCTTTAATGAGGTTGATGGGATTGTGTTTGTCATATGCAAAAATATTAACCAACCTCGCAAACTGATCAGCTTCCCTAAGTCCTTATAAGAAACTAGAAGAGCTTTAAAGAAGTGAGGATTATTGAGTCTGAAACCAAATATTTCCCCCATCAGTAAACAAACAAAAAAAAAAAAAAAATGTATCCTGGAACACAAGCAGTCATTTAGATTCATATTTTGAGAACATAACTGAAAAGAGACGAGCACTGGGCTATCACGATCGTAACCGATTGATTTCCAATCTAACCCTTTATCAGCCAGACACCTGGAATGAAACCGTCTGGGATCAAGCTGTCATGTAATTGTGAGAGTCAGGAAAGGTTTGATAGAAACTTCTGGCCCTGAGGTTTCTTTAACAAATCAATCGGCCCACAGGCTGGCAAATTCGTAAAACTGTCACCAAAAGCTTATCTATTAATTTGAGTCTTGAGGCGCAACTTCCTCTTTTTTTCTATTTACTTGTTTGTAGACATCGTCTCAGACTGCAGTCCTCTTGAGTGTACCCAAGCGTATATGTAGCAGTGCCGTCAGCACAAACAAGATGGCAGATTGCATGTCACAGAATGAGCGAAATGATGTATTAATAACCTGTACTGGTGTCATTTCAGTAGCTCTGTGTCGGTAATAGCCTCGGGATTTTATTATATATATACTTTTTTTAAACAGAGCCCTGTAATATTTGTCTCTGATGTGAGGTTCCAACTAGTGAAGCTGAAATGCATGCACACACCAGCTCACTTCAACCCCAGGGGTCTGTTGGTGGAGGCTTGCTGGGAGTTGTTGGTTCAATTCCAGCTGAATGTTCTGCTCCACTGACTGGACAATGCACCATTAAAATGTGTTGTCTTTCTCTTTAATGAAATGCAAAATGTACAGTTTGAATTCAATGCAAAAAAGAAAACCCTTGTCTAATCTAACAGTTTAAAATCTGCTCTTTCCTTTTTGAGATGACAGATTGAACAAAGTACAGAGATGCCGAAAGCTTTGGAAACTGCTTTAGATATATCTTTGTATCTTTATTCCTGACCCTTAAACTTGTTTGTTGATATAAAAATACTAATATTTAAGGGGCCACAATCTTATTCTGCAACCTGGATGCATTTAAGCATGTGCTTGGAAACCCCCGGAAATGCAGCCACCTCTAAAACACATATGCACTATTGATAGATTTTGGATTGTCTAGGAAACAATTTAGAGAAAATTAGTGGATTATAGAGATTCAGCATCCCTCCTCTGATGCATGTTAACCTGAGAATTATGCAAAATGCATGTGGGAGACTTCTAAACATGAAACATATGGTGCAAAGCTGATCTTATACATCACAAAGCACGTTTACACATATGGAAACTAGGACAACCTTTAGGGAATAAACCTAAATATACTCCACAATAGCTTATGAGTGCAGATGATGACAGTGTTTATCCCCAGAGTATGTTCAGTACGGATTTGGTTGATATTTATTTCTTAAATAGTACAAGAAAGAAACACAGCAGTTCAGAGCTTTCAGATTCCGATTATGGTTTATTTTCTTTCATTTTCAATGTGAGCTTTAGTTGTTGGGTACAAAAAGCAGGTCAGCTCGGCTCAGGCAGATTCATGTTTGATCAAATGTTGGTAATTACAAGAGCCCGCTTTGCTCTCAGAGATATCTGAATAGTCTTCAAAAGAAATGCATCTCTTTCCTATATGTGCAGACAATAAAACATCCACCTAAACATCTTCCTATTAACCTCAATTTTACACTCTTAATGGAAAAACGGTGATTCACAGAGGGCATTGCATTTCTTTGTCTTCCTCTGTGTGTTCCAGTCCTCCTCACAGTCTTTTTCCAGAAAAGCTTGACAGCTCCCATCTGTATTATCGAATTACTTCGTGGAGCTCTATTAAGAAGAAAGGGCCCTACATGCCTGCTTGGCCTGGCTGGCATGACGAATGCATTACGCATTGTCAAGCCCAGCTAACCCTCATGTGTACATGCAGATGCACATGTCCCAGCTGAGCCTTCAGCTCCCATATGTTCTATTTCCAGGATCTGTGCCGGGAATACGAGGGTCTCCGTGGGCCGTCTGATCCACCTCCAAGAGGAAGGCCTTCTGTGTTTAGAGACTGTTTAAAAGCAGATCTGCCGGAGAAGGAGAATAATTTATTTCTCAGCATTAAGCAAAAGCCATCCACAGGGCAGAGTCTTCAAGCTGTTTGCTGAAGGTGATGCCATCAGAAAGCATTGTTCTAAGAAAATGCTGCGTACTAAAGCGTTTCCCTTACAACTCAGCCTTCTACTGGCTTTAGTGCACTTAAATCTAGAGGACAACTTTAACTTTGGTTAGGCCAAAAAAAATTAACTTTATCCAGGTCATCATAAAATATCAGAACAACATCTAGCAACTGTTAAACGTCAGAGTTCTTGATTCAGGAGTAAAAGTGACTGGGAAAGTATTGCCTCAATTGGAGAGTTTCATGGATTAATTTACAGCTGAGAAAAGAGCAAAGCCTTATTCAACAGGTCTGAAACTTTTCGAGAAACAGTTCACAGGTTGATGAGTTGGATCCTGTTACAATCGCATAAAACCAAAGTCTAAGAAAAGGAAAAAGACTAATAAAGTGATTGTACTGAAAAGGTTGAGGACAGCTTAAAGAAAGACCAACCTGTCGTGCAAAAATTAAAAGAAAAACAAAACCAAACAAAAAAATAAAAACCCTGCATATTTTAATTTTCTCCCAAGGATTTAACATGCTTCAACTGAATGCTTCATTTTCAAAGTGTGCAGTGCGAGGTTACACTCCTAAAATAAAAGATTCAATTACCTTGGATACTTTCACAGTAAAAAGTGCTGATAGTTTGGAGGGAACAGTTTTATTTCAAGAGTCTGAAGGCCGACACACACAGGAAGTGTTGTGTTATGTTACATATTCATGCTTTAAACACAAACCAATAATTCTGAAGAATTTGGTGGATTTTCACTGTTTACTGCTATCCATTTATGTCAGTGGTTGCTTTAGGGTACCATATAAAAGGAAATTACATACCGTCATACATGGGCATGAATTACGTCTACAATTACTAAAAATCATCATCTTCTAACAGACTCCCATACTTCAATTAAAAATTTCTTACTAATTCAAATACATTTTACTATTCCTAAAGGTAAATATTGTTCTCTTATTATAGCGAATTCTTCCATGAGTTGTTGTAGGTCATGTTGTAGGTCATGATTAGCTGATCCAACTCCAAGTTCCCAGCATCTGCTTCCACTGAGGTTCCTCAAAGTACTCCCTCCACTGCATGACTTTGTCCTGCGTCAAGGTTAGCAGCTCTGCATCCTCCTTGTCTGCAAAGCGTTGCTCCCTCTCCAGATGCACCTGACAGTTGGCCAGAATTGCTTCCAGATTGACCAATAGTCCTTCCCCACATCTTGATACTCCTTCAAAAAGTTTTGCAACAACTTGGGCTACAGCAATGTTTACCTCACAATACCAGATAACTGCCTCATGGGTCCCACAACCCAACAGTGCGTGATAGAACCCCAGGATTATATCATGTCTCATACTGCCAGGTTCTAGGTTTGCCACCCCAGGTACTAAAGATATAAGGGTCACATCTGATCATTGATGGAGGCCTCTTCCTGAATCCAGGATAAAAAAAAGGCTTTGAAGTGAAAACTGAATTAGGACTGGGAAATAATTTATTAATCGCAATATAATGTCATAGTATGGATAGTATGTTAGGATAAGCTCCAGCATGATACATTTTAGCCACAATGGAAGCCAATGGTAACCGAATTTTTAGGTGACATCCTTCAAACAAAAGACAAAAACCTGTTTTGGCATACAGGTAGCCATCCTGTGATATTATGGTATGTTAATATATTTTTTTTTTGGGTTTGGTTAGTGCTAGGAAATGTTAGTGTCAACTTTTGTGGTGCTTTGGTAAAAAATAGGGCTGGTATCAGTTTTACTAAAGAGGATTATTTTATTAGGAAACAGAACAAAAGAAGAGACTAGAGCAGGAGGAAAACTGTCATGAGTGGGAGAGAAAACAAATCTTAACAGTGTAAGTAACAATAAAGAAAAAAATAATTAGAAAAAGTAGCTGTTTTTTTCTTCTTAAAAATATGACAGTTAATCACAAAAAGAAGGCCTTTACAGAAACTGAATGAGGCACTTGGACAAAGACATAAGCAGAGAGATAATCACCTGGTCAACCGTGCAATTAGTCTGTTGAGATTGTAACTCAAAATAAAAATTCATGCATTTTTTTTAAAGAAATAGTTCTAGGAGGAGTTCTATAAACTTTTATAATTTTCATATTGAATTATTTCGTATTGAATGAACTGACCCTCACCACTCGCACCCTTCTCTCTCAGTCAGTTTGCCATCCTTGTGGCGGGAGGTCAAAACAGACGACAACAAAACCGATAATCAACCTCCACCTTGGATGTTCTGGTGTAAAGCACACTGATGAACACAGCTTTTTTTTTTATAGCTAACTGGCACAAAAGTCTAATATTGAAACATCAGACTAGGGAGGCTATTCCTTGCAATTCTTCCTTTCCCTCCATTAGTCGTCACAAGAACTTCTGCCACTGGACTTCCAAACTTTTAAAATGCAAAGTAAAGTGTTAAGCCTCTGAATTTGATCGTAAAGTATTGCAAAGAACGTTAACCATGACCATACATTCTCTATTTACTAAACAAAAGTATCTTTTTTAACTGCCCGTTTAAAAAATATATATATATATATATCCGATGCAAGCAGCAGATTTTACTAATAGATACTGACAAGAAAATCCCTGTTGACTTCAAGTAATCACAGCATGTTCACCTAGTAAATCAACTATCAATTAATCTAAGATTTATGTTCCATGTAAAAATCAGATCATTGGATAGTTACAATGATAAATGTCCAATTTTATTCTCATGATGTTTATTGTGACCACTGCCTTAGCATTGAAGCAATTAAAGAAAAGTCATGAGCACTGAGCAAACATTTGGTAAAAATCCAGATGTCCCTAAATGTTGCAGACTTCCAACCAGCAATCGATTACACCCTTTGACAGAGAACTTATACTTAAAAATTAATAAGCAAGGAGTAGGAGGGGTTTCTGGAAACTTCTTTTTTATTTGCATTTTAGAAGAAATTAATTACCAGAAACTACTGTAGGCTACTTTTGCCATGAGATAGTGGGAGGCTCTAGCCCAATAATTTAAAAGCAAATCATTGCAACATCAGGGTTGAAAATATTGCCATTTCAAAAGACAGTTGTGGAAAAATAATCGTTAGAAATGCAAGACGGTTCATGTAACACTGGTAGATAACCTTTTAGGGGCTATTCAAGGCAACTGAAAAAGAGGTTCCCCATTCAGTAGGGAAACTACCATAAGCATACAGCTAAAGCTAAAAAAGAATCATAATGACCATTGGATGGCCTAGTCAAAGTCAAGACTAAATAATGATCTGTGGCCATCCTTGATCCCAGATATACTGCAGAGTCTGAATGTGCAGAGCTGACTGCGGCTGCAAGTTCAGAATCCAAAATAAAATGCATTTTGTTTTCATAATGTGAATATTCAAAAATTGTATACTCTTGCTCTGTAGCTTAAAGTGATAGGTAAACATTAACTAAGCATAGCTTATATGGAGCAAAAGAAAGCTGGGATGTACAGCAGCCCCTTAGTGGTTTTATATAACAATTTGTCCATGGAGGACCTTTTAAAGGGTCGCTGAACTCCTCTTTCACATGGCCGATTAGTTCAACTGTAGAATCGCCTGATGCTCTTTACAGTTTAGCCACTTATTGATGTTCTAAAGTTTAAGGAAACTTACAAAAAAAGATTCAGAAAATCGTTAAAGCTTATTATAGATTACATAAGCAGCTCTAAATGTCTGAAACCTGAAAAGTTCAGAAGCATTTATTAGAAAACAAAATGTTTCTGCTTTAATTATCAGGCCACCAGGTGCTTCATTATAAAATAATCTGTCTTTTATAAAGGTAGCATTTTAAAGAGGCCCAATAAACTAATACTTATGGTCAAATTAAATCAAATGTGTGACCAAAACAGATTTATTGTGGTTAAAATGTAATAAAAATGAAGTGTAAATGCCCTGAACTCTCTTGCAATATTGAAGGAGATTGAGCAATTAAAATGTAGCAATTAAAAAAATTTGGCTTGCAGTTTGGGAAGTGCTCCAAGCTTCAATGCTTTTAGTTTCCCCTCCTCAAGTAAGAAAGAAAATGGCACCCTTTCATCAGTGAGTGATCTTATCACCGAAGGTATCACTCAAACAGCCATTAACACTTGTTCCCTTCTTGCTTGGCTGTAAAAGGAAGGCAGATAAAACTTAAGATACACTTTCCGGCTGTAGTCGGTTCACATGTTGGCACATGTGCATCATTATACCGCCTCTTCCAGCCAACCTCCCCACACTGTAACCATGGAAACAGACAGCAGCCATCTGGGTTACTATGATACAGGAGAAAAAAAGTAAGGCCAACAAATATGAGCCAAGATATAAAGTTGAATAGGCACTTTTTTTCTGAATGGATTGCATTTTCTTCCTTATAAGAACTCAATTTTTAACCGATCTATAGGCTAATAAGACCAATTTACTTCATCTAGTTAGGACTTAAGCATGACAGCTTTATCTACCTCCAAGAAATGTTTAAATAAATAAAATGCCATGTGTGTATGATGAAAAGCAGCCATCTGGCTGTACTAGGCAGGATGAAGCCAGAGCTAAAAATTATTTCCAAAGGCTGGTCGACCCACATCTGTAGCATTTCTGAAGCACCTCACTTCAAGGATGAGCTCCAGCCGCCATCTGCACCATTCAGAGGCACATTATATTTAATCACAGACTACTGTGGATACTATTTTCCTTGATATACAGGTGAGACAGCTAAAGTTTACTCCATTATTATCCAGACTCTATTTGACCCAGCACTTACGGTTTATATTTTATAAGTCTATTGTATTTAAATTGCTCACAGTAGCTTGAGGTCTGTTCCTGTTTGGCTGTGACTCCATCCTTGAGAGAAATATTAGCTGTGCTGCTGCAGTCAACACCTTTGTTTATAGATCATGGAGCTTTGCATGTTTTTCAGTGTAGTCCTGTTTCTCTGACTGGATGTGCTCTCTTCATCCTCTGACATGGGAGCTGGTTTGGAGCTCATCTGCCTGTCTTTGAGTTTCCTGGACGGGGCCCGCCTGTGGAGCTGGTTGACAGTTGCCTTTTGTATCTCCGCTTCTTTCTGTATGTCTGCTTCTGCAAATGGCCGCTCACACCGAGTCTGGTTCTGCTCGAGGTTTCTTCCTATTAAAAGGCAGTTTTTCCTCTCCACTGTCGCTACAAGCATACTTAATGTGAAGGATTGCCTTTGAGTCAATGAGTCAATGCATGAATCAATTTGACAGTATGATCTGATTGAATTGTAAAGTGCCTTGATATGACATGTGTTGTGAATTGGCTCTATATAAATGAACTGAATTGAATTGTATAAAGAGTGGTAAGCTTGTCACGGAAGTAGTCTTAAAAAAGTGGAGGATATTTATTTTCCAGGTGGATAATCAAAACAAGTGATCCTCCTAATTTTCAATCATTCTGGTGATACATTTAGGAAATGCCGTCCTATGCGCTCGCACCCGTTTTCACATACCAGTGGTGAGTCTGACAAAGTGGAAAAATTGCAAAACTTCTTTTGGAAAGTAAGCTTGCATGAGCGATGCAAATAGCAACTTTAAGACAAGCGTGCATGAGGAAAAATGGGCTTGTGCATGCCCTCACACACATTTAATAGGCATTCCCTTTTGGGAGCGGGTACAGGGTTGTGCCACTGAACTCTGGGTTGTGCATGTGCATTTTTTTTTTTTAAGTGGAGAGAGCAGGCATTTAAGTAACCCTACAGATAAAACAACCACTTTTAAAGTAAACCCTGCTAGTATCTGATTGGACTACATTTTACCTTCATAATTGCCCCCGTTGTTTGGTGCACTTTGAGTACTTTTGTGTCTCGACACTGCAATAAATCTGTACCATCTGTACCACAAAGAAAACACACCCACCATTGATACAAGGAGGATGGATCCATGCTTTCATGTTTGTTCACAACTCTAATCCTACTGTCTAAATATCATGCCTATTAAATGAGATTTAATCAAACCAGACATTTCTACAGCCTGTTTTGTCCACTTGTGGTGAGTCTGAGAATTAGAACCTTATTTCCAGTTCATAGCTGAAAGGAGTACCACCTGTCAATTCTAGGAACAACTTACAGCCAACACAATATCCTCCAACTTTAACGAGATAGTTCAGATGCTTGGACATAAAGTTGTGCGAAACATTCACAGTCTCTAGCCAAGATACAACATGTCCCTACCATCACAAGCCTCCTGTTCTGAGAAACAGCTGGTAACATACTGAAAAAAGTAGTTGTAGTAGGTACAAGGGCACAAATAATTAAAGGTTTTTAAACTGGAAAACTATGCATGTGTTTTGTCAGATTATTTCAACAATTTGAAAACCTCCCACCCCCATCTCAGACCCCCATATCAATTAGGACTATTTTTTGGCCATTATCACTCCTCATAGATGCAGAAACCAGTTCCTAGGAACAGAAATAATGTCAATAGGTCATTAAGACGCCAAATAGTTTAAATTTGTTTACTTATGTGAACAACCAGACCATTATCCGTGATAATTATAGCCCTACATTGTGTATACATTGCTGATATAACACTATGGTGCACTTATATATGACACAGTCCTTCATATCAGCTTTTTTTTTTTTTTTTTTTTTTGAAAAAATGAAAAATAGCAAACATTATGTTGACAAAGGGTGAGGTGGGGAATGGTCTTAAAAAAAAAGTTTGATGGTGGCTTTTAAAACAGCCGTTTCAATTTAGTCTTATAAGGACTGTTTAGTGGTCCAACTACCAGTGGACTTGCCGGTCCGTGGTGCGATATACTGTGATTCCCCTCCACTTCTCCACCTGACCTAGCACCAGCAAAATGCTGCCTCTCATCTGCTTTTGTGCGCTTTGTTTTTTGTGTTTTTACAGCACTATTG